>NC_091153.1:7143168-7183168 GCF_040958095.1 Procambarus clarkii | reverse complement strand
CTAATAGAGACAGGGGGGGGGGGAAGAAGATGAATGAGAGGAGAAATAAAAATGGATTTCGAATGAAAGAAAATATAAAGAAAAAGAATTATAATGGTGAAACAAACGGATGGATTAGAGTCTAATCCATCCGTTTGAAGAATGGTCGTAATTATCTCGAGTCCTGGATATCTGTAGCTCTGATCCTGGTTCCATAGTCCAGATCAGTCTAATCATTAGACTGATCTGGACTATGGAACCAGGATCAGAGCTACAGATATCCAGGACTCGAGATAATTACGACCATTCTTAGATAAATAGACTATACTTAGTCTGTCTCTTGTCCACTAATCCTCACAGTTAAATGCCCTCCCCCTCAGACCACCTCAAACACGGTAATGTTCTTGGGGTACAATACCATCCTTACTTGGTATTAAACATCGTATATGTAGAACCCAACCCTATTAAGTCTATTCCCTTGTAAGAGTGGCAAGTAGTTTTAAGAACACTGTGCGATAAACAAACTCACAAGGGCTGTGATGAGGGTTCGAACCTACGTACGGGATGTACCCAGATGCGCCTTAGTCAATATATCAAATGATTTGTTCATTTGATATATCAAGTTATTTTGATTTCTGTGTATATTGTGCGATAGTTGCTATAATATTTTTTCATTATCATTTTTAAATCGTATGTTCAGTCCACTGTCATATATAGAAATTAATGTGACATGTATTATGGGACAATCTAGTATCAATTGCAATGATTTTCAGATGCACTTAATGATCCTGCTTTTGTAAATTGTGCTGGAGGATATTCGAAGATATCATCTGAACAGATGCAATTAAAATTTCTGTAAATCCTTGTAAATATCTTTTCGTGTTTTTTGATCCTTTGTATATGAGATGTAATAACTCGATAGCAATTTAGACACAACAAAATATTTAAAAAATGAGAGACTAACTAATATTAATGACAAATAATTTGTTTGGTATCATTTGACTGGTAAAAAGTGTTCATATGATGTTATGGACAATAGAATGATTTATCTTTCAAAATCATTTATAAATGAACAATTCATTTTTAGCTTAACAGTTTTAATAAAAAAACAATTAAGCAAACTCATTTCGAAGCTTTGCAGCGCCTATTAAACTGTGCATTATCTAAATGTTTCATAAAATACGTATTGAAACAAAATAAAGTTTAGAGATGTGAAAATTTCTAACAAAAAATGTATCACAAACATTTTTCCCCAAAAAATAAGACTGTATTTTCTAATTACTTGTATTCATTTAAGGTGATTATTAAGCATGTTTTCGTCTAAAATAATCGTAACTCTCTACTCCTGCAGAAAATAATTCAAAATGAAACAAATAAATGCTATTTACTTAATTTGTTTTTAAATAATTTTTCAATATGTCCCGGAAGAAGGCTTTCAAATATTATTAAAAACAATATTGACAAACTATGTTATAAAATTTTGGATTAAGGCCTCGATAACTCAACCTGTCATCTTAAACAGCCACCCGAATGATATACGCTTTGTTCCTTAATGGAAAATAAGAGGCACTATTAAAACTTAGAAGCTCAGAAACATCCACGTTTTCTTTGGGTGGATTGGTTAGGTTAGGTTAGGATTCTCTTCTCCCATTCTCTGTGGGAGAATGGTAGAGGGGAATCCTCTATGTATGTTTTTTCTCTCCAATTCTCTGCTATCTTTCCCCGTAGTGAGAGTGACTTTGATTGAGACGCCAAGAAATAGAGAGAGAGAGAGAGAGAGAGAGAGAGAGAGAGAGAGAGAGAGAGAGAGAGAGAGAGAGAGAGAGAGAGAGAGAGAGAGAGAGAGAGAGAGAGAGAGACAGACAGACAGACAGACAGACAGATAGACAGACAGACAGACTTTGGTTCAAACATTTTAGTGACCCGTAACTACAGTGGATGGGCTGAGTTAATGTAGTATTTTCTCCTCTCGTCATATTAAGTTTAAATTACAAGGCTACAATGATATATCACATATGATCCTAATCACAAAAGCACTGTGGCACATCAGCTGTGCCACGGAAACACTGTGGCACTGTATCGCAGCACTTCACTGCTATTAATGAAAGGTAGAAATCTTAAAAGAAATTTTAAAGGACTTACGAAGAATGGTAAAATTCCTGGAAAAAATTGTAAAGGACCAAGAAAAAAATGGTAAAATTCTTGAAAAAAACAAAATTGTAAACGAGCTAGAAGAATTTAAATTTCACAAAATTTACAAATTAGTAATTTCAAGATATTTGTCAATCCAAATCAAATTAACAGATCCATGAAAACTATTATTTTAACTTTGCAAGTATTCAAATTGTCAATAACACAACATAATCTTCGAGAGCAAATATTGATACTGAGCCTTCAGAATTATCTAAAATAAAGCGTTGCTATTCCATTGTGGGGAAATATGAGAAATCCAGATAAATGATGCTGTTACAAGAGCTTTGTGAGAGATTGAAAAACTCTTTAATGACAAAAATATTCAAGACAAAATATCTGCAAGCTATCTTGCAGAGATACTTGAGGCTGAGGAAGGATAAAGGAAAACAGGAAGAAATACAAAACAGAAGAACAGAGGAACTGACAACTAAAACAAAAATTTAGTCCAAGTAACAAGAAGCGACAAAGATATATACTAAAAGAGGACTTTTCAAAGTCAGAACGAGACCATTTGGAAGCGAAAAGATGTGAAAGAATTTGGATATTTTCGCTGGACTCCAATGTGAGTTCAAAAGATACTGAAAGTCTCAGGGGGGGACTTGGGCAAGTTCCAAAGACTTGAAGAGTCTTACCAGAAGTCTCTGGGGAAATCCAAGACACGGCAGATGCACTGCCCAGTTCCACTCTGACAGAATGGATAGGGTATAGAAGCCTCGCTGTTAGGATAAATACAGAATAGCTGCTAACATAATTATTGACAACCCCAAAAATATCACGAATAAAGTGACATTGTCCAGTAATAATATCTAGTTAATAATTCATACATAGTGATTCAATTCAGCACATTAACTCTGCCTATGTCGAATATGGAGATAAGTCTGAACTTGGCTTCAGCCGCTGCTGCTCTTGGTAAGCAGATATATGGTATTAACGTAGGCGTGTCCTAACGTGGGCTTGAATATTCACGAGTAATTATGTCCCCCTCTAAGCTGGAGATGGTACAAGTGTCGTTGGAACTGAGTAGATGTTTCTCCTCTCCTCTCTCTCTCTCTCTCTCTCTCTCTCTCTCTCTCTCTCTCTCTCTCTCTCTCTCTCTCTCTCTCTCTCTCTCTCTCTCTCTCTCTCTCTCTCTCTCTCTCTCTCTCTCTCTCTCTCCCTCTCTCTCTCTCTCTCTCTCTCTCTCTCTCTCTCTCTCTCTCTCTCTCTCTCTCTCTCTCTCTCTCTCTCTCTCTCTCTCTCTCTCTCTCTCTCTCTCTCTCTTGTTTACCCTTGCAGTCACTCTCTTTCGTGCTTCAACCCTCTCTTCTTCTCCTTTACTCTCTCCCTCACGTAAGCATTCACACTCTTCCATTCTCTGCTACCTTTTCTCGTGGTGAGAGTGACTTTGGTCGAGACACCAAGAAATAGAGAGAGAGAGAGAGAGAGAGAGAGAGAGAGAGAGAGAGAGAGAGAGAGAGAGAGAGAGAGAGAGAGAGAGAGAGAGAGAGAGAGAGAGACAGACAGACAGACAGACAGACAGAGAGACAGAGAGACAGACAGACAGACAGACAGACAGACAGACAGACAGACAGACAGACAGACAGACAGACAGACAGACAGACAGACATATATAGACGGAGAGACAGAAACACAAAGAGACTGAGAAAAAGGAAAGTGAATATAGCAATAAAATTAACTTTGAAATATAATATGAAAACTCAAACACAGATTTAGTGTCAGTAGTGGTAAGGGAGAAGCCAACACATTACCAGACAATACCAAGTGTCAAAGGGAGACGTTACCTTTAAGCAAAGGAATTAACAACCCAAGTTCCAGGTGATCCATACTAGCATAGTACATGCTAGTCACATAATTCCTTCTTTCAACATTGCTTCTTATAAGATTCATTGCAATAATTGTGTTTGGTCATACCCACGCCAAGCCTCTGGAAACTATTGGTAGTTTCCTCCCATCAGGAAAATAAAAAAAAACGACTTTTCGGACCCTTATCAAGTTGTATAATGATGGACTGAAACGTCGTCGTTACTTAATTTTCTGGTGTGTGGTTTTGTCATCATATTTTCATCATATTTTCATCCACTTCATCAGCATTTTCTTCCCATTGAGACAAGAAACTAGTTCTTATATTGATGAAAAAACGCAAGTTTAAATTTCCAAACAATCGACAGCAAGTTTAAGATATGAGTTGAATGATAGTATGTGATGGGTGTTAGGCCTGTGGTTGTATTTGTATAATTGATGTATGATACATAGTGGTACGTATATGTATGGGTTTAGGACCATGAAATACCTTTCATTGGTATTCCATTTTGGGATAGAATTCAACACCCTTCCACGTAGACTCGAAATAAAATCCAAATTACTGTCTTTCTTTCCTAACTGAGCACAGACAGACACAGATGACTGATGCAAATATTCTGATGAAACAGGAACATTATACGTGAGAATAATACATTATACAAAATATAATTATACATTATACATTACACAAAAAGTGAAGTTTGAAATTCATGTGTCAACACAACGAGGGACTTGCCTCAAGAGTGTCTGTATGGTAAGTAGACATAAATCATTTGAACAGACACGCATTGAACGTGAATCAGAACTCGGTGGGAAGAAGCACTCCAATCAGGAGACATGGACCGGGCCCTCCCTCTCCTGCTCTCGTGGCTCACTGGGCGGAAAATATGATTTGTATCTGATCTGATCTGATGGTTCGTCTCCAATTGAGTCCTGCAGGGGCATGATGGCTGCAGCCCCGGGAGTAATGATGGTGCTGTTCGCTGATGGAGATATTTTCTTTCTGACACACACACACACATAAACACATACATACACAGTTTCAAATGTAGATATGATGGAGCCCAGTAGGCTCATGAATCTGTACACCTGTTGATTGTTAGTTGAGAGGCGGGACCAAAGAGCCAGAGCTCAACCCCCGCAAGCACAATTAGATGAATACACACACACACACTCACATACACACACACACACACACACACACACACATACACACACACACACACACATACACATACACATACACGCACACACTCAGGGGCCTCGCGGCTAAGTGGACAGCGCTCGGGGCTCGTAGTCCGAATAGCCCGAATTTGATTCCCGGGTGAGGTGGAAACAAATGGGCAACGTTTCTTTCACCCTGATACGCCTGTTCACCTAGCAGTAAATAGGTACCTGGGAGTTAGACAGCTGCTACGGGCTGCTTCCTGGGAATGTGTGTGTGTGTGTGTGTGTGTGTGTGTGTGTGTGTGTGTGTGTGTGTGTGTGTGTGTGTGTGTGTGTGTGTGTGTGTTAGAGAGAAATATATGTAGTAGACATAATAAAGGAAAAATAAATAGGTTAGAAAGGCGGGGTCCAAGAGCGAAATAGCTCGATTCTGAAGACTTAAATAGTAACTAAAATATATAGACACTCACGACAAGACATGTATGATATCTAGAAACTCATATAAGCTAGACAAATGTTTTAAAACAAGTAAGCAAGTTGAGAAGGATAAACAATAAAAGTTCTCTCCACCCGTAGGCCTGGTCGAGGACCGGGCCGCGGGGACACTAAGCCCCGAAATCATCTCAAGATAACCATCTCAAGATAACCCATAAACAAATCTGACAAGATGCAACGGAGTCAGTAATCAATGCATTAGACAACCGACAGTTGATATAGCCAGGAACTATAGGACGTGCAAATTTTCTTAGGTAAGCACAAGACAAAGATTCAAGAAAAGGCCTCTGGCCAATCACTGGAGGCGGCATTCACCGCTACTTAGAACCTTCCTTCATAAACATTGTGTGGCTTTTCCAATCACGAAGTTCAAGCCCTGATGACACTCTGAACTATGCCTCTTCCGGAAGCAATTTTCCCAAGAGCTTGATTGACAGATTGGAGATACCATTACCAGATGTATCGTTGATGAGCAGGAAGAAAAGAGATTGAATGGGACGTGGGAGAGATTCACACAGAGAGAGGGAGAAGGAGAGGTGAAGAGGGAGAAGGGGGGGAGAAAGAGGGAAGAGGGAGGGGATAGAAAATTGACCAGACCACACACTAGAAGGTGAAGGGACGACGACGACGTTTCGGTCCGTCCTGGACCATTCTCAAGTCGACAGGATAGAAAATGTCTCTCTTTGTGGAAAAAGAAAGACGCAATTCCAGTTCACAAAAGGAAACAGTCGTCCAGTAGCCAGCAATTACAGACGACTGTCGCTCCAGCTCAATCTTGGCCAAAATTCTTGTGACAGTCTCACAAAAGAACTACTTTTTCTGTATTATTCCCCACTGTGTGACAGACAACATGATAACAGACCTATATACCCGTTGTCCCCAGGAAAACGCACCAACGAATCACAGGAAATATAAAATAGTATTCAGCTGAACACTGTGACGACTGTTTCACTGTGACGACTGTTTCACTGTGACGACTCACTGTAACGAACACAGAACCTGGATTGCACTCAATTAGTGCAAGCGTACTCGAGTTGAGGGCGCTTGTTTTAGTCGTAGTGGTTACTTCAGTGAACTCTTGAAGTCGCTCATTGATTTCCATTTATTATTTATTAATACAAAATAGAAGTTACCCCACTGTTTTGAAGATCGGGATTTCTTAATTGGTGGTAATATATCGCAAATCATATATAATATATCAATATATCACCGGTCATAGATCTTGTTTCAGGTCACTATAGAGAATGGTGACTTGGAACTCACGTGATTGGAAGGCTTTTGATTCGACATAAAATGTATCTTAAATTTAATGTTAAGTTTGGCATTAACAGGAGGATTCACGCGCAGAATCCTAACAAGAAACATGTGTATGAAACATACAACCATGAAGCCACAATTACACACCTGTAAGCCACAATTACACACCTGTAAGCCACACTTACACACCTGTACACCTGTTTAGTCAAGCCGTTACTGTAATGACTTTCATGAGTTGTTACGAAATAAATTTCTGATTATGATTCGGATGATAATAAAAATGTCAATGTGTTATACTTTTATTTTTACTCTCTTTCGTAAATAATGAGCTGAAACTCTTTATGTAAGTATTTACAATCAGAAATGTATAACAGTTTATGAATAAAGCTTTGGGTTGGATTTGATTGATTTGATTGGAACTCGACTTGAACTTCTATCAAAGTCCAGAAGGGATCTGAGACCTTGCATTTGATCTTTTCTCTTGCAAGGACTGTGTTTCTTTGCAACTTTGAGTCCTGCTATCTTACGGGTGATTTTAAGACTGAAAACTGTCTCCAGCATTAACCTTCCTTATTGATAAGTCTTGTCTTTATAAGCTTTGCAATCTGACTAGTTCAGATATCACAAGGTGTTCACCTGACCCAGCCAGCGTTCACACAGTTTCTCTCATGATCCGAGCGGCGTTCACAAGGTTGTCCCCACTGTCTCATCAACGTTCACAATGTTCATAACCTTACCCCAACCAGTACTCACCAGGTGTTTATCAGACGCACCAATATATATATATTACTCATCTGACCCCTCCAGAGTTCACAAGATTCACTACCTGACTCACGAACCGCCAAACAAAGATACACATTGGTCTAGAAAATGGCTGTACTCACCTAAGTACAATTAGATGAGTACACAAGCCATAGAACGGACGAATATCCTAACAGAAAAGGTTGAATGAGGTTGAATTCAACTCTTAACCACACCACGAACGAGCGAAACCCCACCAATTATCCCCACTTGAAGCATTCCACTGTAACCTCACGTAACAGGAATACAGTGATACAGACCACTGTACTGCGAGCCAGTCACAGCTCGCCTCTAAAATACATCCTAATTACTAGCTCATTCATCATCCTTAATTTCGTCGCGTGCGTAAGTGCGTAAATATATTCGCCTTGGCTTGGTGATGCTTCCTCATGCGTAATGGATATTCAGCAATGAAGATGCTGAGTTTATACTCAAGAAATATTAAGTGGGTCGTAAGTTATCTTGGTATGAAGATTAAGTCCTCACAAACTTAGGAGGAAGTGAGGTAGAGTAAGGGAAACGGGATGGGAATGAGAGAGGAATTATGTGAGGGATGGGTGGAAGGGAATGGAGGAGAAAAGGAGTAAGGGAAACATGATGAAGGTGGTGCAAAGGTACAATGATGGTGGAAAGTGAGAGAGAGGTACAGAATGGGAGAGAGTGGGAGAGAAAGAGAATGAGAGAAGAGGAGTGAGTGATCGGTAGAGAGATGGAGAGTGGGAGAGAGAGATAGAATGAGTGAGAAACATGATGTCATTAATAACACAAACACTGAATAATGAAGAGCTTAATGGGCATTTCTCACCATTTCCTCTTGAAGAAGAATTTAGTTATACTAAATATTTGATTAATCAACTCATGTCTAACAATTTACTCCTTCGTGAACATTAACACAAAAATATAATTAATTAAAACCTACGTTTAGTTTTTCGACAGCTGAAATAAATTAAAATAAAACTTAAAAAAAAAATACATTGGGTAAATATCGTAATATATCTTGACACCAACAGCTGAACAATTATCAATTAATTTTTTAAAAACTATAAATAACGATATGCTATTATAATCCTCAAATCTATTGTTAGGTAAACAATATTTTTCCCTCTCTTCAGACACCCCGTAACTCCAAAATGATTTGTAACCCACTTTTGTCGAAATAAATTTCAGCCAATTTAAGATCAATGGCATTATATACCATTTTCGCATCATTAATTAGAGAGTCATTTATCTTCATTATTGGCAAATGAGTCGGGGTCAATAAAATCTTTTGTGTTTTCTAATTTTGTTCCTTGCCTTACTCCAGGGAGGTGAGCTGATTAAGTGTGGATCAGATCTCGGAATGAATTAGGTGGTTTTTCCGACTTCTTGAAAATTATTTTTACTTCGACCAGAGTTTTTGTCTTTATTGGGACCTGCATTTATTTAAAACAACTGTCATCTGTTTTGAAAACTGATTTATTCGGTTGTATCATATTTGTATCAACTAATATGCCATTGATTTATCGTCTGTTAACAAAGGTCATTAGAGACTTTGATATATAATTCCGTCTTCTACTCTTAAAAATTTATCAAATAGCTAGTATGGTGTTGCTACAGTGGCATCTTGCTAGATATCAAGAATCTTTACTTCTAGACATCCACGAATGACATCTGGGATAGCCTGTCAATCTAGACATCTTGGGCATATCATTCTAGACATCTGGGGCATATTTCTATTCAAGAAATCATGATCTATCAACCATTCAACATATCAGAAACACATTGCAATTATAAATATCTGGGGCAGATTGCCTTTTCCGGCGACTTCTTCATTGTAGTTCTACTGTTCTTCATATATCATTGTTATCATTAGACAGAGTGTTATCACAGAGAACTTCCAACTGAGGCTCTCTAATTTTTAGCTCTCTCCAGACGTGTTTGAAATATCCTTCTCTTCGTGTTTATCACAGAGACCGTGTTCTTTCCCCTCTACATAAAGCAGACAGCCCATGTTTTCTCCCTTCACATAAAGCAGACAGCCCTTCTTCTTTCCCCTCTACATAAAGCAGACAGCCCTTGTTCTTTCCCCTCTACATAAAGCAGACAGCCCTTGTTCTTTCCCTACACATAAAGCAGACAGCCCTTCTTCTTTCCCCTCTACATAAAGCAGACAGCCCTTATTCTCTCTTCCCTCCACATAAAGCAGACAGCTCTTGTTCTTTCCCCTCTACATAAAGCAGACAGCCCTTGTTCTTTTCCCTCTACATAAAGCAGACAGCCCTTGTTCTTTTCCCTCTACATAAAGCAGACAGCCCTTGTTCTCTCCCTACACATAAAGCAGACAGTCCTTGATCGAGGGTGTAGAGACATCATCTAATCTTCTCATTAAATATAATTTGTGTTGAACCCATCATTAACGCTTCGCGTTTTCACACGTCTTTGACGAATTGCATTTTTCTCTCTAAAATTCTCTCTAACACGCCTATGCGTCTCTTTAAATACATCTCTTTAATACGTCTTTTAATACGTCAAGAGAAGTATCACATGATGCAGCCAGGTACCTAGTAACTCTGCTCATCGTGAAATCACATTAGCGTCAATAGCAAACTGTTATTCACGATGAAAGCATCAATATATCTCACCCCTCCTCTTTCATTCACTATTTTACTGATGTAAAATAATTCTGTAGATCTGCCACGGGCCAGATTCACGAAGCATTTACGCAAGCACTTACGAACCAGTACATCTTTGCTCAATCTTTGACGGCTTTGGTTACATTTATTAAACAGTTTACAAGCATGAAAACGTCCCAATAAACTCTTGTTATTATTATAAACAGCCTCCTGGTGCTTCGGAGCTCATTAACTGCTTAATAACTGTAAACAAAGTCGCCAAAGATTGAGAAAAGATGTACACGTTCGTAAGTACTTGAGTAACTGCTTCGTGAATTTGGAATCAGTTTTTTTTTCCTTCGAACGTTGATGTCTTGCAAACCGTTGCAAGAATCAACTCGTCTCTATGAGTTAAAAGGTAAATTATTCACGTGACATGAGAGAGTATTTTGAAAGTCAGAGTTATAGAATTGATGAACTAACTTCACATGTGAACATGATTAGTTTAGCTGGCTGAGGTGACGCGAGTGTAGGGTATTATGACTGACAAAAATACTGACAAGAATATGTGCTGAGGTAGAATATATGGTAATAAGGAATAGGAGCTAAGGAAGAATATGGAACAATGAGAAACATGTAGAAATGATTAAATACTGTGCAGATATAGGAGCTGTGAATGAGACGTGACAAGGCGTGTGGAATTCTAATTAAAAAGAAATTAAATGCAATTTTATTTCTGAGGAAAAGTATCGGTGGTTGAAACGAGAACCAAACATACATTAGTCTACGGAGAGCAGTGGATAGAGAATATGAGTGGATACTACAGGATAGTACCCGAAGGATAGTGCATACTTGTAATGCATTGTTTAGGGGTTTAAGGGCATTGTTTAGGGGTTTAGGGGCATTGTTTATGGGTTTAAGGGGCATTGTTTATGGGTTTAAGAGGCATTGTTTAGGGGTTAAGGGGCATTGTTTAGGGGTTTAAGGGCATTGTTTAGGGGTTAAGGAGCATTGTTTAGGGGTTTAAGGCCATTGTTTACGGGTTTAAGGGCATTATTTAGGGGTTTCACCATAAGGTGGACTTGTTTTTCATGCTCTTAAGCAGAATGTCTGACAAGACCAAAATATAGGAGGAGTCTGGAGATGGAGGAACATGATATATTGAGCGTTGAGAATATGATACAATATGACGTGTTATACATCAGTATATACCATGTATAATATACGTTAACTTAGTGAATGACTTGACTGAAACAAGGGTACATAATCAAATGTTTGTTCATTGTATATGAGGAGCTACTTATGAACGAGGTTAAGCTAATAGTTTTTGAGAAAGATTTGAACCTCTTTGATGATATTCACAGAATACTCAGTTTTTCTAGGAGAGAGAGAAAGGGAGATAAGTAGATTAGCTTAAAGCTTTGCTCAATTAATGAATAAAGATTGTTCAAAATAAATATGGATTAAAACAAAGTAATATTGATAGACTGAGGAAACATCTGACGAATATTAGGTGTTTGAGAGCTATTTATGAGTTTGAATTCACCCAAAGGGTTTAATCAAAATATATTCTTGCTTAATGAGATTACGTATGAAGGGATTTAGACAGAATTCGTGACTCGTTCAGTGATTAGCATAATCCGGGTAGCAACAGGAGTCAAAGCATGTCACAAAAGGGTGATAGATTCTGAATATAGAGCAGCATATATGGAAACTCAGAGTAGTGAATATGCTGTTTTGGGGAGTGGTCTAACTGGGAAGGATTTTGTTATAGAAAGATATGTAGGACGTGGGAAATGTCAGTCACTAAAGTGCTAGAATGTATGGTTATAATCAATAATTTTATGATGATTAAATGGTGAACAGAGATAGCTTTAGTTAGATTCGGTTCAGGAGGAATGCCACGAAGAAGGATAGGGGACGTTTTGTGTGCTTGTGTGTATGCTTGAGTGTGTGTGTGTGTGTGTGTGTGTGTGTGTGTGTGTGTGTGTGTGTGTGTGTGTGTGTGTGTGTGTGTGTGTGTGTGTGTGTGTGTGTGTGTGTGTTCATCTAGTTGACCTAGTTGTTCACCTAGTTGTGTTTGCGGGGGTTGATCTTTGCTCTTTCGGCCCCCCGCTCAACTGTCAATTAACTGTTTACTAACTACTTTGTGTGTGTGTGTGTGTTTGTGTACTTACCTAATTGTGCTTGCGGGGTGCACGTTTGTGCTAAGCCTAATTGTGCTAAGCTCTGGCTCCGTGGTCCCGACTCTCACCTGTCAATCAACTAATATACAGGTTCCTACTGAGTGTGTGTGTGTGTGTGTGTGTGTGTGTGTGCGTGTGTGTGTGTGCGTGTATGAATGAACACGCAAGTCTAACACTTACATCAGTTGACAGAAGCCGGTAAGTGTTGCAACACTTACATAATTAGTTAACCACACATGCGAGGGGGTGACAAGCATATTGGAAGGAACTTGCACGAGCTTCCATATATATAAAATTCCCGTCTGCTTGTTGCCACGACGATGTTGCAACGCCTGCGTGTATAGGGAGCCGGTCGGCCGAGCGGACAGCACGCTGGACTTGTGGTCCTGTGGTCCTGGGTTCGATCCCAGGCGCCGGCGAGAAACAATGGGCAGAGTTTCTTTCACCCCATGCCCCTGTTACCTAGCAGTAAAACAGGTACCTGGGTGTTAGTCAGCTGTCACTGGCTGCTTCCTGGGGGTGGAGGCCTGGTCGAGGACCGGGCCGCGGGGACACTAAAAAGCCCCGAAATCATCTCAAGATAACCTCAAGAAGAATATGGCCAGGCCGGAGGTGCCGCGTGAATCATAACATGCGGCGTGAGGATTGCAAGGGGCTGCAGTCGCACGAACTTGCACTTGTCGACTGGAACTCAAGTTCCTGCATTTGCAGAAACCTGAGTTCCAGTCGACGTTGAATTATGGTAATTACATTCACAGGCTGGTTCCTGGACCTTGTGGTCGTAAGTAACCTATCATCTACTTGAAGGTTGGGTGTAGTGAAGGAAAGAGGACGTACGCAGCGGTGTCTTGGATAGTCTGTTTCTCCCCCTATTTCCCCCCTCTCTATTCCACTCCTATTCTTTTCCCTCTCTCACCAGATCTCTCACTCATCCCCAATCTGTACCCCTCTCTCCCATTTCCCACTTTTCCCTATCCTTGCTTCCTCTCTACCCTTCCTATTCCCTCTATTTGCCTGCCGGTCACCAGGCTATTCACCCTATTCATTTGAGTGAGGCTAGCGCTAGACGTCTGGCCTCCACCTTCAGACAGATAGACAGACAGATAAACAGATAGACAAACATATCTCTTATTGGTATAGAGGTCTGGAGGCCTGGTCGACGACCGGGCCGAGGGAACGCTAAGCCCCGGAAGCACCTCAAGGTAGATTTATGACATCATATATGTATTTCTTATGATTAAAATTACGGTAGGCCTCGACAAACGTTTTGAGAATTGTATTTATATAAAAGACTAAGCGCTGCTCTCCCTAAATGTGGCCATAAATTTGTGTGTCAAGCGCCTGCTGATTCCCGCCCTGGGGAACCAGGAGACCCTTCTACCCTTAGCTTCAGACGGTGGATTCTCATACGCATCATTACGCGAAGTGAAATACTTCCTTAGCGAACGCTGGGAGAGCCCCTCTACGGGATCTTATTAGCGTCATCATTACCCTATCTTGACCTGTTTGTTGTTCCCAGGGGCTGCAACTCGGCCCCTTCAACATCTCCAACACGCTTCCGGGAAACTAATTAGCGTTGCAAAGACCTGACGGGGCTTTGGCTCATCTCCCACAGGTCACCTGACGTTAACTCAGGGACTCACTGAATAGATGCTCAGGTGGTTTTTGGGCACAATTTTATTACCACAATTATCACATTATTTATTACCACATTTATTACCACAATTTTATTATCACAATTATTTTATTACAATTTTATTATTATTATTTTATTATTATTTTATTACAATTTATAATTTTTATTATTTATTTTATTATTAACTTTATTTTATTTTATTACAATTTTTATTTATTTTATTTTATTTTATTACAATTTTTATTTTATTTCATTTTATTACAATTTTTATTTATTTTATTTCATTTTATTACAATTTTTATTTATTTTATTATTTATTTTTATTCATTTTATTATTAATATTTTATATTTATTATAATTTTATTATTGTTAATTATTTAACAATTTTATTAATACACAATTTTATTTTATTAATTTTTTTATTTAGTGACTCTGTTACTATGTTGGACAACCAGTCTTCTAAACTAATAAGTCACGTTATTTTTTTTACGTTATCGTAACACACGTGTAAATGCAACCAATTAAGAGAAATCAAAGCTCAAAAGTCCCAATCAAGAGAAATCAAAGCTCAAAAGTCCCAATCAAGAGAAATCAAAGCTCAAAAGTCCCAATCAAATATTGTCCCGCGTCTCTATATAATTTACTTTTGATGACACGACCATCAAGAAAATGTTATTTAAAGAACACTAAAAAACCAGTGCGCTAAAACAGAAGCGAAAAAGTAACAGTGGGAAAAAAGGAGGAAACCCCACCTCCATTTTTAAAACTTTGACCCAAATATCACAGTAACAAGGTTATCGCGGATAACCGAACTCAATTACGGGCTCACTATAGGCCGTGCTACATGGACAATTCCTTCTGAGTAGCTTAAATCTTAAACAACAAGAGCAAACGACGACACGATGTGAGGTGTACCAATCAGTGATTGGTGAAGCGTTAGTAGGAGCGAAGAACCAATTAACGCTCAGGATTGACCCGTTCGAGCGAGGAGGTGCCAACACTGTCAATACACTGACGGAAGCGGTGCAGTTACGAACTGTAACTGCTCAGGGGCCAGATTCACGAAGCAGTTACGCAAGCACTTACGAACCAGTACATCTTTTCTCAATCTTTGGCGGCTTTGTTTCCAATTATTAAACAGTTTACAAGAATGAAAACTTGCCAATCAAGTGTTGTTATTGTTATAAACAGCCTCCTGGTGCTTCGGAGCTCATTAACTGTTTGATAATTGTAAACAAAGCCGCCAAAGACTGAGAAAAGATGGATAGGTTCGTAAGTGCTTGCGTAAGTGCTTTCGTGAATCTGGCCCCAGGACCCTTCAAGGGATATATGAGGCGTGTACCCGATTCCTCGGTGTATATATATACACTATTACACACAGAAATCACAATAGCGTGATGAATCAAATGAACAAATCCACAAGGGCCGAATCACTCATTTCGAATCCTCGTCACGGCTCTTGTGGATTTGTATACATACACTATGTTCAGAAATAAAGTATACTTGCTGGGTAGTCAGTAAACTATTGTGGTACCCGTTGGTACTCCACAGGTCCTGATCCTATCACCAAACAATGAAAACTATCAACAACTGGCTATGGTGAAGGGGTCCACTTTATGCATAACTTATGCATAATCATGTATAAGTGGTGGTAACATTTTCGTCGTGGATGTATACTAGGTGCTGAAGTCAGAGAAGTTCCTGTCTAAAAATAAGTTAAATGAACGGAACATCATCTGTACTGAACGTCTTAGTCTAGACACAAGGAATTTTCACGAAGTAAAGTTTGTCAGAGCTTAGTCAAACGCAGGAGAAGTTGGGTCTAGCTAAACTTAAGAGGGATCTAGTTCAGTTAAATTCAAGAAGGATCCGAGCAAGTCAAACTTTAGAGGGATCCGAGCAAGTCAAACTTTAGAGGGATCCGAGCAAGTCAAACTTTAAAGGGATCCGAGCAAGTCAAACTTTAGAGGGATCCGAGCAAGTCAAACTTTAGAGGGATCCGAGCAAGTCAAACTTTAGAGGGATCCGAGCAAGTCAAACTTTAGAGGGATCCGAGCAAGTCATACTTTACAGAGATCAGGATCAGTCAAACACAAGAGGGATTAGGATCAGTCAAACACAAGAGGGATTAGGATCAGTCAAACACAAGAGGGATCAGGATCAGTAAAACACAAAAGAGATTAGGATCAGTCACACACAAGAGGGATTAGGATCAGTCACACACAAGAGGAATCAGGATCAGTCAAACACAAGAGGAATCAGGATCAGTCAAACACAAGAGGGATCAGGATCAGTCAAACACAAGAGAAATCAGGATCAGTCAAACACAAGAGGGATCAGGATCAGTCAAACACAAGAGAAATCAGGATCAGTCAAACACAAGAGGAATCAAGATCAGTCAAACACAAGAGAGCTGTTTCACGATCAATAAGCTATACATTGAATACAAAAGCTATACTGAATACAAAAAAAATAAGCTTTTCATCAGAAGCGAAGCAATTAAACCCTTGAAATAGCGTACCAGCCTTGGCGAAATTGCCAACCCATTAATCCAGTACAAAATTCATCTATAAAAAGTCCTCATGAATAATAGTGGGCCAAGCCGTCAGGTTCAGGACAGGGGCTGTTTAAGGTAACAAATGTCAGCTGAATCATTAAGCAACAAGGAAGCAAGCCATTATGTTTGGTAAATTGATTGATCTGTTGTGAAACGGGCGGCCATTGTCAGATACTTAAAGTTTCTGTCGTCGTTCAGAAATAGGTCATCGTTCAAGTCTAAATATTGCAAGATATCTGTCTCTATGGTTGACAGGAAGGTGAAGTGTGATACTGATATATGTCAGTGGAAAGCTGATATCATCATACAGCAAATGGCTGTATGATGAGATCATACACATGAGTTCTATGTGACTCAGTGAGATCATCCTCTCTACACTTTCAGGACTTTTAATTTAATGCATGATGGCATCCTTACCACTCACTTAAGACCTTTAATTCATCAAGTCATCAGCACACACACATTCAGGAATATCATAGAAAGCATTCCTATTTAAGTTAAGCTTGTCAAGTATTGCAGTAACACTGACAATTTTGGATTGATTGACCTTATTTCAGTGCTATTGGCTAGTATTACTAATGTGGAGATGAGTAGATCAACGAATTACATATGTTATCTTTAAAGTTGTATTAATTCCTAGCTAGGCGATTAGTCACAATAACGTGACTGAAGTATGTTGACCAGACCACACACTAGAAAGCAAAGGGACGACGACGTTTCGGTCCGTCCTAGACCATTCTCAAGTCGAGAGTGGTCCAGGACGGACCGAAACGTCGTCGTCCCTTCACTTTTTAATGTGTGGTCTGGTCAACAAAATTCCTAGCTAGATAAATACGATACGACAGACATTGTACTAACTATTTATGCCCCTTTCTATAGGCACTAGGTTCGTACTTAGCTGTAATCTATTCATATATCTAACATTGCTGTTCTTCATAAGTAAAAGTACAAAATACTGGAAGTATATTATTGGTGCCTCTTTCTGACTGTTACTGACTGACTTTAGGAGTAAAGTCAGTCAGACTGACTGACTGTTACAGATCTCTGTGCTTTATTTATGTAAAGGCAAACTTTAGCACGAAAAGTCAATTCAACTCTAAGCATACTAATTAAGCTATATTGTGAGCTCCATATACTGCAAGCTACGTTAAGACAGAGCTACTACGTGGCTGCTAATTACGATATATAAATTAGCAATTCAGCGATTACACGAGGCAACGACCGAGTACATATTACAGGTTATAACTACAGTCATTCACTAAATAATTAATTAAGTGAAAATAATCGCTAAATACGTAATTAAGTGAAAAGTGGTATTTATGCTACAAACTAGTAACACCAATTCCAAGAATTATTCTAACATGATAAAGTTAAACAATTACATCTAGACATTTAAATATTTAAATAGCCAGGGGCCTTTGTTTTATTATATACGAGTTTACGGTCGTCTGAGGTCAAGTGCATCGTTTGAGTGCTTCAGAGTGAGCTGATGAGATTGTGAGTGCATAGGTGTGTTATCCTCAGGATACAACTTAATCTCATGCTCTATAAATGCATCATGCAACAAAGGGAAGATTGGAGAGTTACGATGGGGGGAGGCAAGAGCAATTGAGATTACAATACAGCAGTTGGGATGACGTGAACCTTAAAGCTGTGAATGAGTCTCAAGGCTGAAGATGAGTTCAAAGACTGAAAGTGAGTCTCAAGGCTGAAGATGAGTTCAAAGACTGAAAGTGAGTCTCAAGGCTGAAAGTGAGTCCCAAGACTTAAAGGGAGCCTCAAGGATGAAGATGAGTCCCAATACTGAAAGTGAGTCCTAGGGCTGAAAGTGAGTCTCAAGGCTGAAGATGATTTCAAAGACTGAACGTGAGTCTCAATGCTGAAAGAGAGTCCCAAGGCTAACAGGGAGCCTCAAGGCTGAAGATGAGTCCCAAGGCTAAAAGTGAGTCCTAGGGCTGAAAGTGAGTCTCAACACTGAAAGTGAGTCCAAAGACTGAAAGTGAGTCTCAAGGCTGAAAGTTTGTCTCAAGGCTAAACGTGAGCCTCAAGGCTGAAGATGAGTCCCAGGACTGGAACTGAACCTGTAACTTGAGAGTGAACTACACCAAGAATGCTAAATGCTGGTCGATATGATGCAGTGAGTGCATGATTAGAGTGAAACGAATGATTGTGTTGTGATTCCAGAAATCAAAGTGCTGTAAGTGCATCACTTTATAAGTTGGAAGAATCAAGAATAAACGTTTAAAGTGGGGCGGTGAACATGACAGAAGCGAAATAAGTGGGACAGTGTGTGAGGTATGAGGAAATTCTCATGAGTATGACGCTTATCCTGAGTACCCGAAACTCACAAACATGAGAGAGTGGCAGATACGAGGAACGAGTGAATGGTGATAACGGGCTCCACGAAACCTGGTTTCTGAAGCTTAAACAGTTAAGATAACTGAAATCACAGTAGATACGAGAGTTAATGTGATGTAATCTGCCGACAGCACTAAACTACCGGTCTTGAAACGACTACAGATCTGATCTGGAGCGGGAGTGAATGAGAATGTTATTTTCAGCTGTGAGTGAGTGTGTGTGTGTGTGTGTGTGTGTGTGTGTGTGTGTGTGTGTGTGTGTGTGTGTATGTACTCACCTAGTTGTACTCACCTAGTTGTGTTTGCGGGGGTTGAGCTCTGGCTCTTTGGTCCCGCCTCTCAACCGTCAATCAACAGGTGTACAGATTCCTGAGCCTATCGGGCTCTGTCATATCTACACTTGAAACTGTGTATGGAGTCAGCCTCCACCACATCACTTCCTAATGCATTCCATTTGTCAACCACTCTGACACTAAAAAAGTTCTTTCTAATATCTCTGTGGCTCATTTGGGCACTCAGTTTCCACCTGTGTCCCCTAGTACGTGTGCCCCTTGTGTTAAATAGACTGTCTTTATCTACCCTATCAATCCCCTTCAGAATCTTGAATGTGGTGATCATGTCCCCCCTAACTCTTCTGTCTTCCAGCGAAGTGAGGTTTAATTCCCGTAGTCTCTCCTCGTAGCTCATACCTCTCAGCTCGGGTACTAGTCTGGTGGCAAACCTTTGAACCTTTTCCAGTTTAGTCTTATCCTTGACTAGATATGGACTCCATGCTGGGGCTGCATACTCCAGGATTGGCCTGACATATATGGTATACAAAGTTCTGAATGATTCTTTACACAAGTTTCTGAATGCCGTTCGTATGTTGGCCAGCCTGGCATATGCCGCTGATGTTATCCGCTTGATATGTGCTGCAGGAGACAGGTCTGGCGTGATATCAACCCCCAAGTCTTTTTCCTTCTCTGACTCCTGAAGAATTTCCTCTCCCAGATGATACCTTGTATCTGGCCTCCTGCTCCCTACACCTATCTTCATTACATTACATTTGGTTGGGTTAAACTCTAACAACCATTTGTTCGACCATTCCTTCAGCTTGTCTAGGTCTTCTTGAAGCCTCAAACAGTCCTCTTCTGTTTTAATCCTTCTCATAATTTTAGCATCGTCCGCAAACATTGAGAGAAATGAATCGATACCCTCCGGGAGATCATTTACATATATCAGAAACAAGATAGGACCGAGTACAGAGCCCTGTGGGACTCCACTGGTGACTTCACGCCAATCGGAGGTCTCACCCCTCACCGTAACTCTCTGCTTCCTATTGCTTAGATACTCCCTTATCCACTGGAGCACCTTACCAGCTACACCTGCCTGTCTCTCCAGCTTATGTACCAGCCTCTTATGCGGTACTGTGTCAAAGGCTTTCCGACAATCCAAGAAAATGCAGTCCGCCCAGCCCTCTCTTTCTTGCTTAATCTGTGTCACCTGATCGTAGAATTCTATCAAGCCTGTAAGGCAAGATTTACCCTCCCTGAATCCATGTTGGCGATTTGTCACGAAGTCCCTTCTCTCCAGATGTGTTACCAGGTTTTTTCTCACGATCTTCTCCATCACCTTGCATGGTATACAAGTCAAGGACACTGGCCTGTAGTTCAGTGCCTCTTGTCTGTCGCCCTTTTTGTATATTGGGACCACATTCGCCGTCTTCCATATTTCTGGTAGGTCTCCCGTCTCTAGTGACTTACTATACACTATGGAGAGTGGCAGGCAAAGTGCCTCTGCACACTCTTTCAGTACCCATGGTGAGATCCCATCTGGACCAACAGCCTTTCTAACATCCAGATCCAGCAGGTGTCTCTTGACCTCCTCTCTCGTAATTTCGAACTCCTCCAAGGCCGCCTGGTTTACCTCCCTTTCTCCTAGCACAGTGACCTCACCCTGTTCTATTGTGAAGACCTCCTGGAACCTCTTGTTGAGTTCCTCACACACCTCTCTGTCATTCTCTGTATACCTGTCCTCGCCTGTTCTAAGTTTCAATACCTGTTCTTTCACTGTTGTTTTCCTTCTGATGTGACTGTGGAGTAGCTTTGGTTCGGTCTTGGCTTTGTTTGCTATATCATTTTCAAAATTTTTCTCTGCTTCTCTTCTCACCCTGACGTACTCATTCCTGGTTCTCTGGTATCTCTCTCTGCTTTCTGGTGTTCTGTTATTCCGGAAGTTCCTCCACGCCTTTTTGTTCAGTTTCTTCGCTTCCATACATGCCCTATTATACCATGGATTCTTCTGTTGCTTCTCGGATTTTTCCCTTTGGGCCGGGATGAACCTGTTTACTGCCTCCTGACACTTTTGGGTAACATAGTCCATCATACCCTGTACAGACTTGTCTCTGAGGTCTGTGTCCCAAGGTATTTCACTTAGGAAACTTCTCATCTGTTCATAATTCCCCTTTCGGTATGCCAGCCTTTTGATTCCTAGTTCTTTTTGGGGGGAGATAAGTCCTAGCTCTACCAGGTACTCAAAGTTCAATACACTGTGATCACTCATTCCCAAGGGCGCTTCCATCTTAACTTCCCTTATATCCCATTCATTTAGGGTAAATATCAAATCAAGCATTGCTGGTTCATCTTCTCCTCTCATTCTTGTTGGTTCTTTGGTGTGCTGGCTTAGAAAGTTTCTTGTTGCCACGTCCAGCAGCTTAGCTCTCCATGTTTCTGGTCCTCCATGCGGGTCTCTGTTCTTCCAATCTATCTTCCCATGGTTGAAGTCTCCCATAATTAGTAGTCCAGATCCATTCCTGCTAGCAACAGAAGCTGCTCTTTCTATTATGTTAATGGTGGCCATGTTGTTTCTATCATATTCCTGTCTAGGTCTTCTGTCATTTGGTGGTGGATTATATATGACTGCGACTATAATTTTTTTCCCTCCATTTGTTACAGTACCTGCTATGTAGTCACTAAAACCTTCACAGCCCTGAATATCCATCTCCTCAAAATCCCAGCCTTGTCTTACCAGCAGAGCTACACCACCCCCACCTCTTCCTTCCCTCTCTTTCCTCATAACATAATAGTCCTGTGGGAACACTGCATTTGTTATCGTTTTCGTGATCTTTGTTTCTGTGAGGGCTATTATGTCTGGGTTTTCCTCTAGTACCAGTTCTCCAAGCTCATTTGCTTTATTTGTAATTCCATCTATGTTTGTGTACATCGCTTTGAGGCTCACTTTCTTCTGTCCCTTCTCAAATCGCCTCCTTGGTGAGTGTTCTGCTGGTGGGGGAGGCTGTTCCATGGGTGTGAGGACCTGTGAGGTGGATAACAGGGTCTCAGAGGATACTGGGATGAGGTGCGGGGGATCCAGTGAAGGGGGAGGGACAGGGAGGGTATGGGGTGAAAGGGGAGGGAGGACGGGAAGGAAAGGGGGGGAGGGAGGACTCGGGAGGAGGGGAGGGGTAGAAGGGTGGGGATTGGGTGTGGGGGGAGGGAGATTTTGCTGAACATTTGAGTGGGGGCAGGGAGGGTTTGGGGTAGGGGGGTTTTCTATGCAGAGGAGGGAGGCGGGGTTGTCCTCCCTTCTGGCGTTACTGGGTAGCTGGTTGTGGGTTCCCCCCTCGCCTCTGGGGGTGTTGGGTTGGGAGCTGTGACTTCCTGGTTTTCCCCTCTCGCCCTGCGCCTCTTCCTTGCTTCTGCCGCCACGGCTCTCTCCTCCCTTGTCATGTCTCTTTGGAGGAATACATTTTTTAATTTTCCCACGTTTTTCAGGGAGCTCTTCCTTGATAGGATCTTCTCCTTTGTGTTCTCGTTTGCAAACACTATCTTTATCAATCGGTCTCGGTCTTTGTTGTACCGGCCTAGCCTGAAAACCTTCTCAATGCTATGCTCAGCCCCTTCCATGTCTAGTGCCTTTAGTACTTCATTCACTGCTGCTTTGTCCTTGTCACTCCACTCTGTCCTATTAGATCCTTCCTGTTCCTTAATACCCACAGCAACCACTGATCTGTTCCTTTCCAGCAGTTGGCTAGTGGAGCGTGCCGCCTCCTGCGAGGTGGCTGCTTTCATGGCCACCTCCATCACTGCAGTCATTACTTCAGAGTTATTTTTTTTTAGTATTTCTGCAAATGTTGCTTTTATTGTGGCATTCTCATCCAGAAAACTATTACCACCTTCTCCCTGGGTGGTTTTCTGATTCTCAGCCTCGATATGTGTGTATGTGTGTGTGTATGTGTGTGTGTGTGTGTGTGTGTGTGTGTGTGTGTGTGTGTGTGTGTGTGTGTGTGTGTGTGAAAGAGAAAGAGAGAGTGAGATAGAGAGAGAAAGATAGAGAGAGAGAGAGAGAGAGAGAGAGAGAGAGAGAGAGAGAGAGAGAGAGAGAGAGAGAGAGAGAGAGAGAGAGAGAGAGAGAGAGAGAGAGAGAGCATGATACATAGTGTGTGTGTGTGTGTGTGTGTGTGTGTGTGTGTGTGTGTGTGTGTGTGTGTGTGTGTGTGTGTGTGTGTGTGTGTGTGTGTGTGTGTAGCAGAGTGAGAGTGTATCTGCGGGAGTGAACAAACTGAACGGAGTTAAAGAGAGTAAGATAGCGTGAAAGAGTGACAGAGATAGTGTGCGAGAGAGAGATATAGTGTGAGAGAGAAACAGAGAGGGTACTAAACCTTGTCACGGTAAACACCACTACAAATTAAGCCGACCACAAGCATTCCATCCTGAATTCCTTCTCCCAAGAAAATTATATAATCTCGCTCATCTCTCATGCCTTGCATTGTTCCATTAAGGTCATCTCCCCTACCTTGCACTGTTGCACATTAGAGTCATCTCTCATATTTTGCATTGTTGCATATTAGTCATCTCTCATACCTTGCAATGGTGTACATTAGAGTCATCTCCCTTATCTTGAGCTATAGCATAATAGAGCCAGCCTTTTTTTTTTACTTATTTTTCACACTTACACACACCACTGCAGACTTATTTAGCCTATTTAGTCTCAGTCTTTCTTCGATACTAAATGAATCAAAGTCTATCGACATCATATATTTTTCCATCCCACCTAATCTCTTCCACCCGCGTCTCCTCTCTCGCCTACTTCCCCCTCTCATCCTACTCCCTACTATTCCTCCCTTTCCACGTCCTGCTAAAATCTCTTCCTCTCCCTCTCCCAGCACCAGCAGAGGCAAACTGAAGCAGCCAACACTCGCAATTACACGATTCAAACACTCATTTTCCGTCACTTTCCCGCAGCCGAAAGTGTAAAAAGACCAACCCTCGCTCATTTTCTTTCATTTCCACGTACCCTGAGACCCTAGACAAAGACTTCGTATTTCCTGGCATTTCCACACCTTAACCTCGAAAGAGATTCGCATATTCTCTTTGCTTCAACATCTAATTTAAATTTCGTTCACATATCTGAGATGGCAAGAGCTTTAAGGATAAACCTGGTTCAGGGTGAATGGTTCTTTTTCTCGCTAATTAGATGCAATAGAATTTTAGGTGTGTACTCACCTGGTTCTGTTCATTTAGCTGTGCTTGCGGGGGTTGAGCTTCGGGTCTTTGGCCGCGTCTGTTATCTATTAGTTTACTGGTGTACAGGTTCATGAGTTTGTTAAGCGCTATCGTATCTACATTTGAAATTGTGTATGGAGTCAGCCTCCATCACATCACTGTCTAGGGTCATTCGTTTATTAACTATTCCGACGTTAAAAAAGTTATTTCTAATGTCTCTGTGGCTCATTTGGGTACTCAGCTTTCATCTGTGTCACCGAGTACCACCCGTGTTAAATAATTCGTCCTTATCAACCCCTGTCAATTCCCGTGAGAACTTTGTATGTGGTGATCATGTCTTCCCGAGCTCATGTGTCTTTTAACGATATGAGGTGCAATTTACGCAGCCTTTCCTCGTAGCTCATGTCTCTTAGTTCTGGGACTAGCCTAATGGCATACCTCGAAAGTGTCTCCAGCTTCGTCTTTTGATTGACAAGGTACGGGTTCCATTTTGGGGCTGCATACTCCAGGATTGGTCTTACATATGTGGCACACAAGGTTCTTTGTATACCACATTTCTTCGACTCATTAATAATTCCAGTTTCCCATTGTGGCCCTTCGTAATGCCTTCCTTCATATGAAAGAACGAGTTCTGTTTCCTGTACGTTTTCGTCGTGGAGAATCTTACACGTTGCAATCATGTTACCTCTGGTCTTGTTTTGTTTTAAGTGTAGTCAAGTTGAGCTCTGTTAATCTGCTCTCATAACTGAACTATCTTCACTCGAATCTCTTGACATTCTCCAGCTTCCTCGCGAAGCTCACACGGCTGGAATATTAGAGAGGAACTACAGGTACTCCTTGATGCTTGACAGGTACTTCTTGATGCTTGACGGGTATTCCTTGATGCTTGACAGGTACTCCTTGATGCTTGACAGGTACTCCTTGATACTTGACAGGTACTCCTTGATGGTTGACAGGTACTCCTTAATGCTTGACAGGTACTCCTTGATGCTTGACAGGTACTCATTGATGTTTGACAGGAACTCCTTGATGCTTGACAGGTACCCCTGGATGCTTGACAGGTACTTCTTGATGGTTGACAGATGCTCCCTATCTCCATGCTGTTTGATAGGTACTTGTTTGCCTCTGCAAGTTCGTTCCAAGTTATTCCAAGTTTAATCTCCATATTTTGTGTCAGTCTGTTGTGGTGGAAAATCCAGTCCTCCTGATGTGGTTATTGAGAAGGCTTGATAAGATATTGGCTTTTAAGGCTGAACTATTCTCATATAACTTTCTTCACTGCTCTTCTAATTTCTATGTATTATCTCCTGATTATCGTATTCGTTGTGGTTCCATTCTGTTCTCCATGTTCTGTATTTCTGTCATGCTCATTAAATTCCTATTTCTATAGTTTACAGTATTTTTGGGTGGAAAAGGAATGTTAAAATAATATGTATATTATGTATATATATATATATATATATATATATATAATATATATATATATATATATATATATATATATATATATATATATATATATATATATATATATATATATATATATATATATGTTATATATAATATGTATATATGTATAGTACGTCTATTACTGACATTTCCCTTATCGTAATTTATTATTTAAACTTTACTGTGAATAATAAAATCCTTTCATATAGGAATTAACCAATTTTAGACATTATACAAATCTCAATTACTTTTATTATATCCACGACATTATCATATAACCCAACTTAACCCTCGTTCCTTCACTTTTCCCATCCTTTCACTCAGCATCATCTAATATTAATTGTTCTCCTCCCTTCTCCCCCTTTTCAATATCCCAAAATCCTGCTCTGTCCTGTTCAGGATTATCTACATTCATCAATTTGTTTACTACATGTGGAGTGCCCAAATCCACGGATCCAGACACACGCTACAATACTCAGAATTAACCAATAACCAGAAGCAACACGACACACAGAGCCACGGGGAAATCAGACCCGTTCGTCAATATCAAGGAGCCTAGTGGGAAGATAACTGCCTCTTAATGCGAGATTTGATGATGTCTGAGTGGCTAGGGGAGAGGATCAGAGGGAAGAGGGCAAGACAGGAGAGAGAGGATAGGGAGTGAGAGAGAGGATAGGGAGTGTGAGAGAGGGAGAAATGGGAGGTATGTGAGTTGGTTATGGGAAAGGAATTAGAGGAAGAGGTGAGAATTGAGTGAGTAGGTAGGTAAAGAATGAGAAGGAGAAGTTGTAAGGAATTGGGAAAAGGAGTTATAAATGTTATGAAGCGTAGAGGTGAGAACGGAATGAGAGGGAGTAGTGAAACATTGAAAGTGAAAAGACACTAGAAGGTGAAGGAACGACGACGTTTCGGTCCGTCCTGGACCATTCTCAAGTCGATTGTGAGAATGGTCCAATCGACTTGAGAATGGTCCAGGATGGACCCAAACGTCGTCGTCCCTTCACCTTCTATTGTGTGGTCTGGTCAACATACTTTAGCCACGTTATTGTGACTCTTCGCCTGCTTGTGAAAAGACATAATTTGATAGACAGATAAAATCGAACGAGTCTGTCCATCACAAAATAATCTGCTATTATATAAGTATAAGAATATGAACTTAGCAATAACTTCAATCTGAAAATATTGAACTTTGAGCTGAATAGCAAAGTAAAAGGTTCAATCCCCGTGCTCCACCTCCTCCGCCCTACACTGTCAGTAAAGCAAAAATTGACAGGGAAGACCTACCATATGATATATGTAATTAAACGTCAGCGTCAACAGTTGCTGATGTAGAGGCAGCAACGTCTACACCAACAACGGTATGACGTTGATAAAATACAAAGGTCAAATTCCTTATTG
This sequence comes from Procambarus clarkii, assembly GCF_040958095.1. Lineage (NCBI taxonomy): Eukaryota > Metazoa > Arthropoda > Malacostraca > Decapoda > Cambaridae > Procambarus > Procambarus clarkii. The sequence continues at coordinate 7,155,819 of NC_091153.1, read as the reverse complement.
TACACTAAATGGAGAACAAAAGGAATTTGACCAAAAATTGAGTATAATGGCCAACAGAATATCTATCGAGCATAGAATATCGCAGAAAATATCGATCAACAGATTCTCAGAATATCTATCGAGCATAGAATATCGCAGAAAATATCGATCAACAGATTCTCAGAATATCTATCGAGCATAGAATATCACAGAAAATATCGATCAACAGATTCTCAGAATATCTATCGAGCATAGAATATCGCAGAAAATATCGATCAACAGATTCTCAGAATATCTATCGAGCATAGAATATCACAGAAAATATCGATCAACAGATTCTCAGAATATCTATCGACCCGTTGCGTAGACAATACATATTCTACCTAAGACATAAAATACAAATTTATTCGAGTGTTCTACGTCTCTTTTAGCCAAAAAATATATACTTTTCCACACATTTCTATTTCCACCTAATTTGTATATATTCCATTGATTCTTTCCATTGATTCATTCCATTGATTCATTCCATTGATTCATTCCATTGATTCATTCCATTGATTCATTCCATTGATTCATTCCATTGATTCATTCCATTGATTCATTCCATTGATTCATTCCATTGATTCATTCCATTGATTCATTCCATTGATTCATTCCATTGATTCATTCCATTGATTCATTCCATTGATTCATTCCATTGATTCATTCCATTGATTCATTCCATTGATTCATTCCATTGATTCATTCCATTGATTCTTGACTAGTTTACTGCAACTCAAATAGATCACCTATTTGAGAGATTCGAAATTTCTCCTTATTTTAAAAGTTTCGATTTATGTTTATCGTTTGGTACTATTACCTTTATTAGATAAAGTTAGCTAGCACAAGCACTAAAATAATATCCAGGGGCAAGTATTTAGGTCATGGAAACCACCACCAAAGGCGCCTGATAGCTGAGTGGACAGCGCTTCGGATTCGTAGTCCTGAGGTTCCCGGGTTCGATCCCCGGTGGAGGCGGAGACAAATGGGCAAAATGTTTCTTCCAACCTGATGCCCCTGTTACCTAGTAGTAAATAGGTACCTGGGAGTTAGTCAGTTGCTACGGGCTGCTTCCTGGGGATGTGTAAAAAAAAAAGGAGGCCTGGTCGAGGACCGGGCCGCGGGGACGCTAAGCCCCGAAATCATCACTTGATAACCTCAAAATCTCAAGATAACCGAAGAATTTAACATAGATTACATAAAAAAAATTACGACTACATTCATTTATAATAAGAAAAAAGGAACAAACTTAATGTAAATATCACTGAATATCACAGAAAGTAATAAATTACATTCATTACTTTAATAAGAACTTAGAAAAAAGTATTAAGACAAGTTTACACTCTAAAGTTTACTTTAGTATATCTCCAGGTAGACTCTCAATCAACAAATTGTCAGAATAACAAGAAATGATAAACCCAAAATAAAAATAAAGATTAAAGAATTTATGATAGCTGGGCAGACAAGGCCAAATTATAAAGGGTTTTTATTTATGTAAATCAAACAAAGATTAAAGGGAGATGGAACCACTGAAAAGTTTTTCGCGTTATTTAACTGAATGATAAAAAAATGGGTAAGGTTTTAAATATATAAATATTATTATTTACTAATAGAGGGAACTTCATAATATGCCGTCAGCTGATTTAAATCAATGCAGTTAGTGTGTAATTAAAGGCCATATATAATATACAGTTACTTTACCTACCAGGTAACCACTGTAAAATATTGGTTTAGATATCACCTAAAATAATAATAATATTTTTATTATTATTATTAAGAAAATCTGTAGGAGCCGTGATGAGGGTTCGAACGTATGCGATGGGGTGACCCCCACGCATACCCGCTATCCATTAGACCACGACATGGTAAAGAAATTGTAACCTGGAGTTCAATTGAACACACGAGGGTTTCCTGAGGCTCCATCAATGATGAAATCACGTTGTGTGATTATTATTATTATTATTATTATTATTATTATTATTATTATTATTATTATTATTATCATTATTATCATTATTATCATTATTATTATAAGACGGTTTTTTATCTCTAGAGTCAACACATCTCCTGATTTCCTAACAAAATCAGTGATAGCTTTGCTACTAAGATATTAAAAACTTTTTCCACTCTGTTATCATCACTGAAATGTTTATCTGCCTTGTTGATGTTGCAACTGATTCCGGAAGCTCAGCGAGGCGTATTGCAACCGGTGTGCAACTCATGCACGATTATGAACCAGAATTAGCAAGAGCAACACCACTAATGAACTTTTTATTCAAGTCAATATTTTGAAAACGTTATAACTACTTGCCAGGAAGTTTCCTGAACAAAATATTTTTTTTTTATTTTTTTGTTAGTATTTAACTTTTTAACTGCATGATTTTGGTAAATCCATCCACAATATTTTGCGTTTGGTTGTATGCTGGATTTTAACCTAGGTGTAAGGTTAATGCTATTGTAGTATTGTATTTACTATTGTAGTAAGTGTATTGTATTTGTCCCGAGGTGATGGTTGATCTGACTTGTCCCAAGGCAATTGTTGACTTTGTCTCGAAGTGATGATTGATCTTACTAATCCGGTGCAGGTCGGCGTTCAATTCCCGACCGTCCAATTGTTCGGGCACCATTCCTTCCCCCCGTCCCATCCCAAAATCCTTATCATGACCTCTTTCCAGTGCTATAAAGTCGTAATGGCTTGGTGCTTTCCCCGTGATAGTTCCCTTCCCTTCCCTCCAGAATAGGGGGGCCCGGCCCCAATACCCCTACTTCACGAGGTCTGTGTATGTGAAATATTCAGCGAGAAGTCCGTAGACTTCAACATTTGTCTAATAAACGAGAGATTGGCATTCAAGGGATGACCATTTGGTTACAGTGGTACGTGAAGATTGGGAAAGTGTTTTGGGCATAACTTGGGTATCGAGGTGGCCCCGGGCACTGCCGGGTATCCCGTCTAGTATATTATAAGATAAAACCTAGTACTTGATTCATTATAAACTTCCCAAGATGTCCTCAACTCTAATCTGTTCATTCGACATCGTAAATAAAAGTTATTCTCTTGCTCTTTGTAAGGTATGACAACCATAAGATTCTAGATTTGGTATGGTCACTACTGGTAAATAACACTCCAGGGAACGTTTATTATCCTCCCTACCACAGGGTGGTGAAGGGAATTATCAGGGAGAAAGCACCAAGCCATTGTGACTATTTAGCACTGGGATGGGAGTCAAGATAAGGATTTGGGATGGGACGGGGGGGAAGGAATGGTGCCCAACCACTTGGACGGTCGGGTAGGGTGGTGAGCTGAAGCAAGCACACGTGGGTGATAAGTCGAAGAAAGCTTTTAAGTTTGTTAATTGCCTTGTGCCATGACAGAAATGCTATCATCTCTGAATAATGATATCTTTGGGGACTGACAGTGCCCCCAAAGGCCTGGTCGACGACCGGGCCGCGGGGACGCTAAGCCCCGGAAGCACCTCAAGGTAGCCCCCGAGGGTATAAGCATAGATGATACTTGTCTCTTTCAAGGCGTTTCGTTTCATCACTAGAGAGTTCGTTGTCAAGTTGGTAGTCATTTTAATCCTCTAATATGTGGTAATCTAAATATATTATGTATTTTATGAAGCTTTCCATCTCTTGCGGGCCATTGTGGAAAGTTCTTCCCGTGGAAGAATTTAATAGTGGGACAGATTATGAAGTGTTGATCTCACAATTTATCATTTCTGAGTGTGAAAGACACAGTTTATTTCCTAGATTGTTACATCCAGGAAAGTTAACTTCAGTCTCCATCTCAAAACAGAAACTCGAAACACCGTGTATAAATTAGTCAAGATGATATTTAGGAAATTAGCCTCGTATAGGCATTAAAATCACTCATTAACTCTTTAATTCCCATAAGTTATTCTTATGGTTGCTATGACATTAGCCAAGAATATTCCTGTGTTGAATAGGGGCTGCCGACATGTAAATCCACTTGAGACGTCCACTTTCTGGTCCTGACAAATATATGAGCTATCCTACATATGTGGCGTTTTACATATGGCTGACAGTCCCTTCTGTTTGCCTCAATGATAGCTGGAGATTATCACAATTATTCAAAGATTCGTCAATGGTAGATAGCTAAGATAACTCCTTCTTGCAAGTAGTACAAGTACGCAGATGGCTCGAGGAAATGCCCTTCTGCAAGCAGTGTTAGTTGAGAGAGAGAGAGATGGGTGAATGCAATTTCCTCCTCCAGGGGATACGAACAGATGGGTCAAGTAATGCCACCAAGCTTCAGCATCTTCACGGGCCATCTGGGGTAAAGACCCGATTCAGGGAGGATTGCTTGGGCGGCATCTTCACACTCGAATCTTCCCTTCCCTCTTAGCCTCCTTCCCTCCTTCCCTGCGTCAAGATCTTGGCATCTTTCCTTTTAGCATACTTCCCTTTCTCTTTCTCTTTCTTTTTCTCTTTCGTAAAATATAGTCTCTTCACTCGGATTCTCATCCTTTTTATCGACTCTCTCTCTATCTCCTTCCTCTCCACCGTTACTCCTCACTTTCTCCATTCTTAGATTCCAAAATTCTTACCCATTTTTCTTCCCCCTGTAATCTGTGACATTTGCATTCCATTTATTAATTTTTCTCTCTCTCATTTCCCTCTGCTCGTCAACCTTCACTATCTCTCCACCCTCCTCGTTTCCTTTTTTTTCTTTGTCGTCCTTTATCTCCCTCTCCCTCCATCTCTCCCTTCCTCTCTCTCCCTCTCCCTCCCTCTCTCCCTCTCTCTCCCTCTCTCTCCCTCTCTCTCCCTCTCTCTCCCTCTCTCTCCCTCTCCCTTCTGCTCAACACATCAGCCGCAGAACAAGAGCCATTGCCTGAATTTTATCGCTTCAGTTTTATGAACATAAAGAGGAGATTCGCCCAGCCAAATAATGGGATGTCGCCTTTATGGGGGTTGTAAAGTAGCGGTCAGACAGATGGACCGACACACACGCACATTTATACATACCTTCACAACCATTCCATCTTCCCCTTCACAACCATTCCATCTTCCCCTTCACAACCATTCCATCTTCCCCTTCACAACCATTCCATCTTCCCCTTCACAACCATTCCATCTTCCCCTTCACAACCATTCCATATTCCCCTTTCACAACCATTCCATCTTCCCCTTCACAACCATTCCATCTTCCCCTTCACAACCATTCCATCTTCCCCTTCACAACCATTCCATCTTCCCCTTCACAACCATTCCATCTTCCCCTTCACAACCATTCCATCTTCCCCTTCACAACCATTCCATCTTCCCCTTCACAACCATTCCATCTACTCCTTTACAACCATTCCATCTTTCCCTTCACAACCATTCCATATTCCCCTTTCACAACCATTCCATCTTCCCCTTCACAACCATTCCATCTTCCCCTTCACAACCATTCCATCTACTCCTTTACAACCATTCCATCTACTCCTTTACAACCATTCCATCTACTCCTTTACAACCATTCCATCTACTCCTTTACAACCTTTCCATCTACTCCTTTACAACCATTCCATCTACTCCTTTACAACCATTCCATCTACTCCTTTACAACCATTCCATCTACTCCTTTACAACCATTCCATCTACTCCTTTACAACCATTCCATCTACTCCTTTACAACCATTCCATCTACTCCTTTACAACCATTCCATCTACTCCTTTACAACCATTCCATCTACTCCTTTACAACCTTTCCATCTACTCCTTTACAACCATTCCATCTACTCCTTTACAACCATTCCATCTTTCCCTTCACAACCATTCCATATTCCCCTTTCACAACCTTTCCTTTTTCCTACTTTGCCGGGGGACATTTTCTGGGGGGGGGGTCGGAAAAGGCATTCTTCTTGAGGTATCTCATATTCATCATATTCATATTCATACTCATATTCATCATATTCTTATGATTCATATCGAAACTGTTTAAAAACTTACTCAGTTGAAAGTCACGTGTAAAGTGTTTCATTAATAAACAGAAGATTCGTTTGCTGATTTGGCGAGCAACCAAAGAGCAACCAGCCATTCGTGAGGAATGGCTGCCAAAACCATCAAAAGTTTCACTTCAGAAAAATCAAATGAAAACCCTTATGGGTTAGTCGGAACACCACGAGTGTAGCTGTAACTGTTTATCATCACTTGGGTAGTTAGCTAATGTGTTTAAAAAGATTTTCTGTAACGCAGGAAGAGCTATGAAACATGTGTGTACTCACTAGATTTTTTTTTAGTTAGGTTCATAGATCTTGTGCTCCCGGGCCCGCCTCTTATGTGTGAGATTATATATGTGTCCGTATTCACCTTGTTGTGCTTGCGGGGGTTGAGCTCTGGCTCTTTGGGTCAGCCTCTCAACTTTCAATCAACTTTTTTTCCCCACACACACACACACACATATACCCAGGAAGCAGCCCGAAGCAGCTGTCTAACTCCCAGGTACCTATTTACTGCTAGGTGAGCAGGAAGATTAGGGTAAAAGAAACTCTACCCATTTACAGGCGAGGAGTCACAATAACGGGGCTGAAAAATGTTGACCAGACCACACACTAGAAGGTGAAGGGACGACGACGTTTAGGTCCGTCCTGGACCATTCTCAAGTCGATTCTACCCATTTGTTTCCGCCTCAGCCGGGGATCGATCCCCGGACCCTAGGACTACGAATTCCGAGCGCTGTCCACTCAGCCGTCAAGTCACCGTATAGAAGCTTGAATGGTCCGCAAGCTTCGATTAACAACATCCACTCATTAACCCTTTGGGGCTGAAGCTACGCCCGGACAAAATGAAGCCCAGTCCTATAACTACTCAACCAGCGATGGAATATATACATTACAGGGTCCTGTAAGTCCGGTATGAATTCAGTACATCCCCGGAAGAATGAATATATTTCTGACCTTCCATCTCGAAGGCCCAGTTTAGGACCATCGATGTGTCGTCGAATATATTCGCATGTATAATGCGAATATATTCGCATTATACATGCGAATATATTATGAAAGCTTAATATATATTATGAAATATAAGCTTAATATATATTATAAAATATATATTATGAAAGCTTCTATTGCACATCCATCTTCCAATAGAAAGTTGCCAGGCGGGGCTGCCAGCGGTTGACTCAACCTTTTCCAACATGCTCTTGTTAACCCGGTTGCCGTCCGTTTAGAATTCAGATAGAAGCCAAGTCAAATCATGGTTGGTTGTGGCTATTTTGACTTATATTTCATGCACGGGGGACATATGTGGTCAAATGTGTAGTTTGTGGTCGTGTGGTGACGACAGGGGGTGCTGTTAAGGTCGAGTGCTGACGGCTGGGGCGCTGTTAAGGTCGAGTGCTGACGGCTGGGGCGCTGTTAAGGTCGAGTGCTGACGGCTGGGGCGCTGTTAAGGTCGAGTGCTGACGGCTGGGGTGCTGTTAAGGTCTAGTGCTGACGACAGGGGGCGCTGTTAAGGTCGAGTGCTGACGGCTGTGGTCGCTGTTAAGGTCGAGTGCTGACGGCTGGGGGGCGCTGTTAAGGTCTAGTGCTGACGACAGGGGCGCTGTTAAGGTCTAGTGCTGACGACAGGGGGCACAGTTAAAGTCGAATTCTGACGACAGGGGGCGCTGTTAAGGTCTAGTGCTGACAACAGGGGGCGCTGTTAAGGTCTAGTGCTGACAACAGGGGGCGCTGTTAAGGTCTAGTGCTGACGACAGGGGCGCTGTTAAGGTCTAGTGCTGACGACAGGGGGCGCTGTTAAGGTCTAGTGCTGACGACAGGGGGCACAGTTAAAGTCGAATTCTGACGACAGGGGGCGCTGTTAAGGTCGAGTGCTGACGGCTGGGGCGCTGTTAAGGTCGAGTGCTGACGGCAGGGGTGCTGTTAAGGTCTAGTGCTGACGACAGGGGGCGCTGTTAAGGTCTAGTGCTGACGACAGGGGCGCTGTTAAGGTCTAGTGCTGACGACAGGGGGCACAGTTAAAGTCGAATTCTGACGACAGGGGGCGCTGTTAAGGTCGAGTGCTGACGGCTGGGGCGCTGTTAAGGTCGAGTGCTGACGGCTGGGGTGCTGTTAAGGTCGGGTGCTGACGGCTGGGGTGCTGTTAAGGTCTAGTGCTGACGGCAGGGGCGCTGTTAAGGTCGAGTGCTGACGACAGGGGTGCTGTTAAGGTCGGGTGCTGACGGCTGGGGTGCTGTTAAGGTCTAGTGCTGACGGCAGGGGCGCTGTTAAGGTCGAGTGCTGACGGCTGGGGTGCTGTTAAGGTCGGGTGCTGACGGCTGGGGTGCTGTTAAGGTCTAGTGCTGACGGCAGGGGCGCTGTTAAGGTCGAGTGCTGACGGCTGGGGTGCTGTTAAGGTCTAGTGCTGACGACAGGGGGCGCTGTTAAGGTCTAGTGCTGACGGCTGGGGCGCTGTTAAGGTCTAGTGATGACGGCAGGGGCGCTGTTAAGGTCGAGTGCTGACGACAGGGGGCGCTGTTAAGGTCTAGTGCTGACGACAGGAGCGCTGTTAAGGTCGAGTGCTGACGCCACTGGAACAGTTAAGGTCGAGTGCTGACGCCACTGGCACAGTTAAGGTCGGGTGCTGACGCCAGAGGCGCTGAGGGATGCAGGAGACATTGTAAATTTCTTCCTTTTCCTCGTGAATCGTCGCAAGGAAGCTAACATGATAGAAGACAAGGAGGCTTCAGTGGTAGTATACCAAAAAGGATTCTTTGGAAATGTACCAAGTCAATCCTCATGGAGTATACCACGGAGACGTCGGTCCCAGAATGCCATGAAGACGTAGTATTACCATATTCCATGATAATATGCCAAGGTATCAATTTAACTTGGATAGTTAAATCCATTTAACTTGGATAGTTAAATCCATTTAACTTAGATAGTTAAATCCATTTAACTTGGATAGTTAAATCCACTTAACTTGGATAGTTAAATCCATTTAACTTGGATAGTTAAATCCACTTAACTTGGATAGTTAAATCCATTTAACTTGGATAGTTAAATCCATTTAACTTAGATAGTTAAATCCATTTAACTTAGATAGTTAAATCCATTTAACTTAGATAGTTAAATCCATTTAACTTAGATAGTTAAATCCATTTAACTTGGATAGTTAAATCCATTTAACTTGGATAGTTAAATCCACTTAACTTGGATAGTTAAATCCATTTAACTTGGATAGTTAAATCCACTTAACTTGGATAGTTAAATCCATTTAACTTGGATAGTTAAATCCACTTAACTTGGATAGTTAAATCCATTTAACTTGGATAGTTAAATCCATTTAACTTGGATAGTTAAATCCATTTAACTTGGATAGTTAAATCCATTTAACTTGGATAGTTAAATCCACTTAACTTGGATAGTTAAATCCATTTAACTTGGATAGTTAAATCCATTTAACTTGGATAGTTAAATCCATTTAACTTGGATAGTTAAATCCATTTAACTTGGATAGTTAAATCCATTTAACTTGGATAGTTAAATCCATTTAACTTGGATAGTTAAATCCACTTAACTTGGATAGTTAAATCCACTTAACTTGGATAGTTAAATCCATTTAACTTGGATAGTTAAATCCATTTAACTTGGATAGTTAAATCCACTTAACTTGGATAGTTAAATTCATTTAACTTGGATAGTTAAATCCATTTAACTTGGATAGTTAAATCCATTTAACTTGGATAGTTAAATCCATTTAACTTGGATAGTTAAATCCATTTAACTTGGATAGTTAAATCCATTTAACTTGGATAGTTAAATCCATTTAACTTGGATAGTTAAATCCACTTAACTTGGATAGTTAAATCCATTTAACTTGGATAGTTAAATCCATTTAACTTGGATAGTTAAATCCATTTAACTTGGATAGTTAAATCCATTTAACTTGGATAGTTAAATCCATTTAACTTGGATAGTTAAATCCATTTAACTTGGATAGTTAAATCCATTTAACTTGGATGACACCTTGGAAGGATGTCAATGAATAGCCCAACCTTATAGCCGAAGCTGACTATATGTTATAGTTCTCCCTGGCTTAAGGGCGCCCCTTTGAAGCGCAATTGCAATTATATATGCACATGAGTGACGTGTTATACACGGATACATTTGCATGAAGGCTGCAGTTCCTAATTCATACATGTACCTAGACAATATATATTTTATTAACTGGGGGGCTGCAGGAGTTCTCTCAATTACAGTCATGGAAATATCAGAGTGATATGTTCCCCCACATCACCGTGCCTCTGACCCGAGGGATGGGGGGGGGGGGGGGGTGGTACAGACACAAAATACAGGTAATTTAATGAGAGAAGAGTGCACAGGTCTGCACTCTGGCTAACTTATATAACCAACACTCAAGGGACCGCAAGCAAAAAATAAATTAAATTGCTGTTATTTGCATATATTTCAACGCTGAGATGAATATTCCGAGGTTATATATATATATATATATATATATATATATATATATATATATATATATATATATATATATATGTCGTACCTAGTAGCCAGAACTCACTTCTCAGCCTACTATGCAAGGCCCGATTTGCCTAATAAGCCTAGTTTTCATGAATTAATGTTTTTTCGACTATCTAACCTACCTAACCTAACCTAACCTAACGTTTTCGGCTATCTAACCTAACCTAACCTATAAAGATAGGTTAGGTTAGGTTAGGTAGGGTTGGTTAGGTTCGGTCATATATCTACATTAATTTTAACTCCAATAAAAAAAAATTGACCTCATACATAATGAAATGGGTAGCTTTATCATTTCATAAGAAAAAAAATTGAGAAAATATATTAATTCAGTAAAACTTGGCTTATTAGGCAAATCGGGCCTTGCATAGTAGGCTGAGAAGTGAGTTCTGGCTATTAGGTACGACATATATATATATATATATATATATATATATATATATATATATATATATATATATATATATATATATATATATATATATATATATATATATATATATATATATATATCACCAGCAAGAAAAAGAACATCATTTGTTAATGATTCGGAGCCCATTCCTTTATGTTTAAGACCTCATATAAATATTATTATTATATTAATGTTAATACCTCTTGTAGACGTACCTGGTTGATGGGGTTCTGGGAGTTCTTCTACTGCCCAAGCCCGGCCCGAGGCCAGGGCTTGACTTGTGAGAGTTTGGTCCACCAGGCTGTTGCTTGGAGCGGCCCGCAGGCCCACATACCCACCACAGCCCGGTTGGTCCGGAACGTCTTTTTATATAGGGCATTGAACGGTTGGTATTTATTTGTTGCTGCCTTTGGTGGGTGATGAGTGTGATTGTGGGGGAGTGTGGTGGAATGGTGAGGGTGTTATCATGTGGTGGGAGTGATAACAAGTGTTGCTTCTTATAGTGAATGGTATCATTGAAGATAGGAAGTGTCGACATTGGGACATGAGATGAGGTGTATATGTGTGTCGACAGTGTAACAAGACATGAGATGAGGTGTATATGTGTGTCGACAGTGTAACATGACATGAGGTAAGGTGTATGTGTGTCGACAGTGGGACAGGACATGAGGTGAGATGTATGTGGGTCAACAGTGGGACAGGACATGAGGTAAGGTGTACATGTGTCGGCAATGGATCGAGAAATGAGGAGTGAGGTAGAATTCTTCTCTCCTCAGAGGTGTCGTGTCTCCGCAACATTATCCGCAACACCTCCTGGTCAGTTTTTAACATGGAGGTGCTTCACGAGCTACGGGTCGACTCACACGCAACAGCACGAAAAAGGCTTCTGAGGAAAGTTTCAAGACGGCGAAGACAGACTGAAGAAATTACTGTTTGGCTCAGAATTTGGGAGTAAAGGAGAAGTGAAAGGAACAGTAGAAATGAGAAATAAGTGGAAAGGGTCAGAGAGGGAAATTTATCGATGGAGAAATGAAAGTCTTGCGAATATATTGTATTTAGTAAAATGCATATGTTATAAGACGACGGAATGTACTGCAACTACGGATCCTTCTATTACGAACACTGCTACGGATCTGTTGCTACGGACCCCTGAATATTGACCACCACCTTCCCTAGTACGAACCACTTCCTACAGGGCGCCAGACAACTACCCCTTGGGTCCGTAGTTCTCTGAGATACTTTTGCAACCATTGACTTTCTCACAAAACCAAAGTGTAGTAGGAATTATCTCAAACTACAACCCATTTTAGGCATTGATACTCTGGCAACAACCCTTACAACCCAGGAAAGAATGATGTTTCATTGTAATTATTAAATCATTCTCAGCTGCATTTAGGGCGAATAAACCCTTGAACTGGCTGAAATAGACGAAAATGGTTCAACACACAACTACACACTACCAAAACAAATACTAATTATCACAAGAGACTGTGACGATATTGGAGAAATATTTTAAAGAGCAGAGATGCCGTGCAGAGACCAGGACGTGGAGACTCTCAGAGAACAGGTGCGGACCGAGAGAGAGAGAGAGAGAGAGAGCGAGAGAGAGAGAGAGAGAGAGAGAGAGAGAGAGAGAGAGAGAGAGAGAGAGAGAGAGAGAGAGAGAGAGAGAGAGAGAGAGAGAGAGAGAGAGAGAGAGAGAGAGATGTTCCTGCTGAAAGGAAACTCTTGGATTTAGAGGACAAAAGAAAC
>NC_091153.1:7110668-7138168 GCF_040958095.1 Procambarus clarkii | reverse complement strand
TAGTACAAGATGAATTTAATGAATTTAATAATGCATATAACGAAGTGAACGAAATCATATCCCTTACTCTCTTCCCTCTTTTATTTAAAAAATATCACGTAGGTTTAATTATTATCAGTTCCTGAGCTCGTAATAATAACGTTAAAAAATAGTCAATATACAAATTCTCCAGCTTCTGTTATCACAAAATTAACGTGCGCTATGCTATCTTGAGAGGTTATCTGGAGATGATTTCGGGGCTTTAGTGTCCCCGCGGCCCGGTCCTCAACCAGGCCTCCACCCCCCAGAAAGCAGCCCGTGACAGCTGACTAACACCCAGGTACCAATTTACTGCTAGGTAACAGGGGCATAGGGTGAAAAAAAACTCTGCCCATTGTTTCTCGCCGGCGCCCGTGATCGAACCCGGGACCACAGGATCACAAGACCAGTGTGCTGTCCGCTCATCCGACCGGCTCCCATAACCGGCTATGATAACTTAGCATAAGAACATCAACAATAAGCATTAATAGGCTGTTTCAGCACGACAAAAGACCCAGGTAAACACAGCATATCCTCGGGGGGCGGGGGGGGGGGGGGGAAAGGAACGACAATCACACTTGATATATTGAGCGACACGACAACAAAAAAATTCAGGTTATAACCGCTATGTTTATCATGGAGTAATGGAGGCCATGCGTCACACACTCCCACCACCACCACGCACTAATGAATATAACGCACTAAGAGGAAAGTGGTGCGTGTGTCTACACACAGGAGGGAGGAGAGTGAGGCCCCAGGAGATATTCTGGGTAACATTCTGGCAACTTCTGGGTAACATTCTGGCAACTTCTGGGTAACATTCTGGCAACTTCTGGGTAACATTCTGGCAACTTCTGGGTAACATTCTGGCAACTTCTGGGTAACATTTTGGCAACTTCTGGGTAACATTCTGGCAACTTCTGGGTAACATTCTGGCAACTTCTGGGTAGCATTCTGTCAACTTCTGGGTAACATTCTGGCAACTTCTGGGTAACATTCTGTCAACTTCTGGGTAACATTCTGGCAACTTCTGGGTAACATTCTGGCAACTTCTGGGTAACATTCTGTCAACTTCTGGGTAACATTCTGGCAACTTCTGGGTAACATTTTGGCAACTTCTGGGTAACATTTTGGCAACTTCTGGGTAACATTCTGTCAACTTCTGGGTAACATTCTGTCAACTTCTGGGTAACATTCTGTCAACTTCTGGGTAACATTCTGTCAACTTCTGGGTAACATTCTGGCAACTTCTGGGTAACATTCTGGCAACTTCTGGGTAACATTCTGGCAACTTCTGGGTAACATTCTGGCAACTTCTGGGTAACATTCTGGCAACTTCTGATATTCTCATGGCTATGTAAGAGGAGTAGAAGGCAAGCTGTTGTGAGGAGAGGGAGGAAACGTTCTACATCAAGAGGAGAAAGTAGGAAACGTTCTATATCAAGAGGAGAAAGTAGGAAACGTTCTATATCAAGAGGAAAGTGTAGGAAACGTTCTACATCAAAAGAGAGAGAGAGAGAGAGGAAACGTTCTACATCAAGAGAAGAGAGGGAGAAAACGTTCAACATCAAGAGGAAAGAGAGAGGAAACGTTCCACATCAAGAGGAGAGAGAGAGAGAGAGGAAACGTTCTATAACAAGAGGAGAGAGGGAGGAAACGTTCTACATCAAGAGGAGAGAGAAGGAAATGTTCTACATCAAGAGGAGACAGTAAGAAACGTTCTACATCAAGAGGAGACAGTAGGAAACGTTCTATATCAAGAGGAGACAGTAGGAAACGTTCTATATCAAGAGGAGACAGTAGGAAACGTTCTATATCAAGAGGAGACAGTAGGAAACGTTCTATATCAAGAGGAGACAGTAGGAAACGTTCTATATCAAGAGGAGACAGTAGGAAACGTTCTATATCAAGAGGAGAGAGGGAAAAAAACACTCTACATCCTACATTCCAGTAGAGGTTGTGGACAAACTGACAACATTCCCAGAAGAAGTAGAGAGTCAGTGAAGACAAGATCAAGATCTTCAAGTGAGTATCAACAAACTGCAAGATAAGATCAAAGTCTTGAGATTGTTAGATGACAACACCTAACAATTAGCAACAAGCTGGAGAAGGTTGAGGATAGATACAGAGAAAGTATTGGTCTGGCAAGAAGGATAGATACAGGTGGAATAGGCTGCCGAAATCATAGAGGCTAGAGATAGAGTTAGAAATAGGTCCGAGAGATAGAAGGAAGAGATTGGTTGGATCTAGATGGGTTCAGCCAACCAGGGATCTCACATGTGATATGTTTGTTGTTGTGAGAAAATGGGTCTTCCCAGCTGACTGATGAGGTGAAGGGGCAATGTATCATGTCTCGGATCACCGCTCTTATGTGTAAGCTATGTGTATCACTTATGTTTCTACGTATATACACATAGCTGGTACGGGCTGCATCCTGGTGTGTGTGTATGTATTAGAAAAATATATATATAATAGATATAATAGAGGAAAAATAGATTAGTTAGAAAAAGACGAGGGTTCAAGAGCTAATAGCTCGATTCGGTAGGCACAAATAGTAAATTACAAATAGTAAATACACAAAATCTCTAAATCTAAAATATCTCACACACCAGCACAGGTGTCGAAATATTTAATGGCGAAACTGTTGGAGCTTTTAAGGACGTCCAGTAATGAATGAATTAATAAGTGGAACGAATTGCAGGACTGGTTAGGAGGGGGGGGGGAGGGAGGGAGGTTAGGGTGGGGTGACAGGACAGGAGTGAGGTGGATAGGAAGGAGAAGAGTGGAAGGTAAATATGGGAAAGAAGAGAGGGAGGAGACATGGAAAAAGGGTGATGAAGTGGATAGGTAGAAGAGATAGAGAGAAAAGAACTAGGAAGGGATGGAGAGGGGAAACACAAAAAGATGGAAGAGTAGGAGAGGATATGGAGGGAAAGAAGGAAAGAGAGAGAGAGAGAGAGAGAGAGAGAGAGAGAGAGAGAGAGAGAGAGAGAGAGAGAGAGAGAGAGAGAGAGAGAGAGAGAGAGAGAGAGATAAGAACTGGAATCCTTTGAGACACATAAATATCCCCCTAGGCCAGCGAATGACTTTCCTGAGTTTACCAACCACAACAGTTACCTGACTCCCTGGTACCAAATTTATCACTAGGTGAACAGAAACATCAGGCGTCAAGAAACGTGATGAAACGCCTCACCGAAGGACCTACGCAACGCAGTAATTAGCGCAGACAGTTTACAACAGCTTAGACCCGAGTTCATTTCATGCGAAGGGTGTAGCCAGTTTAGTCATTTATTATGCACCCCATACCCCCATTTGTTATGCACCCCATACCCACTCCACCACCACTTACAGGACTGAGTATGTAACTCCACCTGTATGAGGTTCTTGAGAGAGTTGGAATGTTTTTGTCTAGTAACAAACAGAAGTAGGAAGTTTGTGGACCTTTTGAGCATTGTTCAAATACAGAACTATAAGTGATTTGAGTCACAGAGTCTGAGGCAGCTAAAAAAATCTTTCTCTCTTTTTCTTCCCTCTTTCTCTCAACCCTTCCTTCCCTACGGGTCTCTCTCCCTCCCTCTTTCTGACTCTCCCTTCCTTCACTACTCTCCCTCTTTTGCTCTTTCTCTCTAACAACACAAGAGCTTTTATTTTTCAAACGGAAGTTCAAGACCTTATAATTTAATTTAGTTGCATTATTAAGGCAAGTGAAGTGAGACCTACTCAATCCTTCCTCATATATATATCAGAAATTAAGTTTGAAATTATGTGTGTGTCATTTGAAAAAAAAATATGTAGATGTAATTATTACGAGTTCTTGAGTTCGTAATAATTACTTAAAAATATATTATTTTTCTTCCCAAACTGATGAAAGGAATTTTTGAACTGTGTTCTCTCTTTACTTCTGTTTGTGTGTTTGTCTGTCTTTCGAAAATGTAAAATATTTACTGAAAAAACACAGGATATTTGCAAAGCTTTGGTCACTAAATAATTAGATAAGGATATTAAGGTATTCCTCATTATTACTTTGTTAAACTATTCTTTCCTTATTTTGTAATTGTATATTTGTACTGTGTACTAGATACTATATTATTTAACATACTGTAAGAATATACAAAGTTCGTGATGGAACCGTATGGAACCCATTGTTATAATCTAGCCTTAATAAATCCGTCTGAAGTTTCTGCTGGAACACTGTCAATGTGTCTGCTGAAACGCCGTCCATATGTCTGCTGAAACACCGTCTAGGTAGGGCCTTAGCCTTAGTAAATCCGTCTGAAGTTTCTGCTGAGACTCTGTCCATGTGTCTACTGAAACGCCGTCTAGGTTGGGAAAATCCACTGGGGTCCAAAGGTGATTTTAATCTCAGGTAACTTCAATTGAATTTCTCAGTGATATGTTTCACGTTAGAGGGATTTATCTGTGTACCGTCCACGTGTTTACTGGAGCACAGGAGTTTATCTAACGCGACTATTAAGCATTTAGAAACCAATGTACTTAAGATCTTTAACCAAACTGGTTATAAATCCTCAACAATTATGAGTATTATTGTTGATTCATTACATTGTGAGCATATATTTTCAATGTTATCTACCTACGCGATGCATTCCGGGTTATCAGTGCTCAATACAGCCGAAAGCTGCTCACTACAGCTTAATGCCGCTCACAAAGATCTTGTTTACAATTGCCAAAGAGTTATTCAGCATTTATCAAGTCCCACTTAGGCTTACAACTGCTCACTGCATATTTACGTTGTTCACTATAGCTTAACACTACTTCCACCAGCTTAACATAGGTATCTACAGCTATTTGCAACTTTCTTCAGCTACATACTACTATCTACAGCTAATTACTACTACTATCAACAGCATATCACTGCTCTCAGTAGCTCAACATTACTATGTGATTTTCAGATGGATTTGATAATAAATTGCATATAAATAATAGGAAGAAAATCGGAAATTTTCTCCGACTTGATGATGATAATAATAAGACTGAGATCATTATGAAACAGTCTGATGATGAATTTTTTGATGATTTCATGAACAACAAAAGAAGACAAATCTGCTTCTATTTTCAAACCGTTGCTCGACACGCAAGACGTTCTTTATCAAATGATTTCATGTTTACAACAGATTAGACCGAACTTTCTTCTTTGGGGGTTGTGAATCACGAGCCCAGGATTGGCTAATCTGACATGGTTCCAGCATGAAATTGAGTATATGGTAGTGATTGGGTACTTTGCAAAAATAACATAGTCTATCTCTCTCTATATATATATTCTATAGTTTATATTCTATAGTCTATATCTCTATACTCTATTGTCTCGGTGTATAGCCCGCTATATACGCAACCAAACTACGACGTTGCTACAACGTTGAAGGGGGAAACCAGAGTTCCCCTTTCCCCAACGTTGCTACAACGTTAAAGAGGAAACCAGAGTTTCCCCTTTCCCCAACGTTGCTACAACGTTGGAACGAGTTTTAACACCTAACAAGTTGCAACAACCAATATAGCAAGTTGTAACAACGTTCTTATACGTCATAAAAACATTATAACAAGTTGTAACAATTTTATTACAAGTTGTAACGAGCGGAAAATTGGGAGAGTTACATTGTGTGTTTGCAGGGAGATGGCTTCGTTCTCGACTGATAGTCCCAGGTTCGATCCCCAAGCAGGGAAGAAATGGTTAGGTATGTTTCCCATCACCTGGTGTCTTAGTTCGCTTAATTAACATTAAATAGCTAACATGCTGAATTATTTCTATCATTAAATAGTGATTTGCTGAACTATCTGGGCCCAAAATGGGCACCGAATGCTGTCGGGAATTGGGTTAAGGGTCAGACGACTTCCAATTCTTTTATACAGCCAGAGTGGCCTAGCGGTAAAAGTACTGGACACTCCAAGGGACATGGAGCCCTGGCTGTCCGGGTTCGAATCCTTCAGGGGGTAAAGCGTTTTCCGATATATACCCAGAAAAATATATACTTATATGTCGCTGTGTACAAGACTGCTCCGGTGAAGGTTGACCAAGGTGGTTTTGGCCCTCTGCAACAAGCTTATTACTGTTGATCAAGGTTAATGTTGTTTAACATGTTATTACTGTTTAACAAGGTAATTTCTGTTTAACAAGTTTATTACTGTTTCACAAGCTTTGATTTGTATTATAATATAGGATTTTTTTTAATAAACCCAACCATAGCTACATAAATCCACGCACCTCAACACAAATCCACACACAGCAATATAAATCCACCCACAGTCACATAAATCCACCCACAACCACATAAATCCACCCACAACCACATAAATCCACCCACAACCATATAAATCCACCCACAACCACATAAATCCACCCACAGCCACATAAATCCACCCACAGTCACATAAATCCACCCACAGCAACATAAATCCACCAACAGCCACATAAATCCGCCCACAACCACATAAATCCACCCACAGCAACATGCATCCACCTACAGTCACATAAATCCACCCACAACCACATAAATCCACCCACAGCAACATAAATCCACCCAAAGCCACATAAATCCACCCACAGCCACATAAATCCACTTAATTTCAACCGGAACAAAAAATCTTTAATAAAATAACATTATTCACGGTTCACTCTGAATATAATTTGCGTGATCAAATTCTATCCTGACTTGAACTCTTAAATATTCAGAGGCAGTCACATAATTGCTCGAAAAGTTAATTATTCTCCGCTAATTATGTTAAAATGTTTCGTGGGGTAATCCAAGGCAAACATAGTTTGCAGAGTTGGAAAGTCAGAAGAGACTCGCGGGAAGATTGTGTTATGCTAGAGGTAATTACGTCTTCTCTGAAGCTGTTGAGGTGATTGGTCGCGTTCTGGGGATTGGGTGGGAATGGGGATGGGGTTGGAGATTGGGTGGGGTTATTTTGCAATGTATCAATATGGTTTCCATGGAACGTTAGGTT
The DNA here is from genome assembly GCF_040958095.1 of Procambarus clarkii. Lineage (NCBI taxonomy): Eukaryota > Metazoa > Arthropoda > Malacostraca > Decapoda > Cambaridae > Procambarus > Procambarus clarkii. The sequence goes on along the minus strand of NC_091153.1, from coordinate 7,131,190 downwards.
TTGCGAAGCACCACAACAACTCACCAGCTTCCAGCCCCCGTAATACCGCCTGAAAGATGGGCAGTAAATGTCGGAATATTGAGAAATTGGGCAATTTTTATTGGTGATCGGAGGAGGAGGTTCCCGATCCTCTCAGGCGCCGGAACGATTGGGCAATGTCTTGATTACACGTGACTCAGATGACGGCCAATTTACCTCGGGTTCAGATCACTGTCAAAATACATCTGGCCCTGAACATCTCCAGATTACATCAGGCTAATAACAAGTTTGAGTTCCATGTGGCTTTTTGACATTACGAAATTTTATAAAGCTCAAAACGAATCTATTTGGTCCGGAACACATTAATGACCTTATATTGGAGGGTATAAGTCATTTAATTTTCACATGAAAATGATGATATTTTATTTAAAATTCTTTTTGCTGGGAAAAACATGGGATATGTTTCAAGAAATGACTTGCTTAAAGTGTTTAAAGTTGTACAACCTGTGTTATTTTGGCACTAATAGTCAAAGTATTCATATATTTATATGTGGAAGGGATAGGTTAGGTATTATTTAGTTACATAATTTTTTTAGCAGGCAATTTGGACTAATTCAATAACAATCGTTCCCAAAATGAGTTTAGTAACTGCTTGAGAGATGTAACTGGTGTTCAACACGTGCTTGAGTGGCAGTTAAGACGTGCTTGAGGGGGGTGCTCAAGTGGTACTTGACTCACGCTCAAAACGTACTCAAGAGGTGTCCAAATGTACAATAAATATTCATTCTCTGAGAAGATGAAAATAAATCTTGAGACACTCAAACAATTCCTGTTTTCTTGGAAAAAAATCATGTCCAAATATACCTCCATTATATATTTCACTTCAAAACACACCATTTTTTCCTTTGTTTTCCTGACGTATGTCAAGCAGCTTGACGCAACACCCGTCAACGTCTGCAGGTACCTTTTATGCCTCCGTGTCCCATTGCTTATCAACGAGACCTTGATAATAACTATAATTTCCTCACCTGAGCTCAAAAAGGTCGAGAGAAAAAGAAACTTGGATTCATGCTACTCATACAACTTCATTTCATACTCCTACAGGTTACAACTTCGACGGGACACGCGACCTCTCCAACCCTCAGACTTGTATTACTGTCACCTTCTCCCTCAAGTTTTTTGTAAAGTTATTGAGCTTTAAACTCGTCAAATGTGAATATCGACGCAGGTCGTCTGTGCAATTTTTCGCGAAGAAAATGTTCGCGGGATGTTAGGAAACAGGAGGAGGGAAAGGATGAGGGATTAGGGAAGGTTAGGTTAGGTTAGGTTAGGTTAGGTTAGGTTAGGTTAGGTTAGGTTAGGTTAGGTTAGGTTAGGGAAGAGTAGGTGGTACTTGCTTGTATGGTAGTGACTGATACTTGCTTGTATGGTATTGACTGGTACTTGCTTGTATGGTATTGACTGGTACTTGCTTGTATGGTAGTGACTGGTACTTGCTTGGATGGTAGTGACTGGTACTTGCTTAGATTGTAGTCACTGATATTTGCTTGTATGGTAGTGACTGGTACTTGCTTGTATGGTAGTGACTGCTACTTGCTTAGATTGTAGTGACTGGAATTTGCTTGTATGGTAGAGACTGGCACTTACTTGCATGGTAGTGACTGGCATTTGCTTGTATGGTAGAGACTGGTACTTGCTTGCATGGTAGTGACTTGTACTTAAGTGCATGACAGTGACTGGCACTTGAGTGCATGGTAATGACACGTACTTCAGAGCAAATCAGTGTTTAGTACTCTCATGCAAGTCAGTAATTGGTACTCACGAACACGACAGTAATTGCAACACACGCAACAGTGACACGCATGGCACTGATCCTTGCTCGCTGCAGGACCCCATGCAGGTACTCCAAGTACTCTTTCTAAAAGGTACTCTAGGAAGTACCCTAACTCTCACAGAGTTACGTTTCAACTGCATTGCTTCTCCTTGTGCTTCGACCTATCCTATCATGAATCCCAAAGTTTTGACGTTAACTATCAATTCAGTGAAAAGCAACACACACACACACACACACACACACACACACACACACACACACACACACACACACACCTGTACAGGTGGAATGCATTAGGCAGTGATGTGGTGGAGGCTGACTCCATTCACAGTTTCAAATGAAGATATGATAGAGCCCAGTAGGCTCAGGAATCTGTACACCAGTTTATTGACAGTTGAGAGGCGGGACCAAAGAGCCAAAACTCAACCCCCGCAAGCACAACTAAGTGAGTACACACACACACACACACACACACACACACACAAACACACACACACACACACACACACACACACACACACACACACACACACACACACACACACACACACACACACACACAGGTAGAGACGGCCGAGTGGTTAAGGCGTCAGATCCCATCTATGAGATGGGATCTTCAAGCGTAGGATCGAATCCTTGTTGCTGGAGAGAACCTGTAGTTTGACAGGGTTATGTGGTTCTGTGGTCTAGGTACTCGCCTCACAATCAAGGGACCGGCGTAAAATCTCCCCTAGGGACAAAACTGTTTGGGCAGTTTTCCTTTCACCTGATACCTGTCTTCACTCAGTAGTAAATTGAAAACTGGCCTTTTGAGTTAGTGTAATTACCTAAGTGTAATTACCTAAGTGTAGTTACAGGATGAGAGCTACGCTCGTGGTGTCCCGTCTTCCCAGCACTCTTTGTCATATAACGCTTTGAAACTACTTGAGTGTGTCAAGTAGTTTCGTATGTGAGTGTGTGTGTGTGTACTCACCTATATGTGCTTGCAGGATCGAGCATTGACTCTTGGATCAGCCAATGTGTGTGTGTGTGTGTGTGTGTGTGTATGTGTGTGTGTGTGTGTGTGTGTGTGTGTGTGTGTGTGTGTGTGTGTGTGTGTGTGTGTGTGTGTGTGTGTGTGTGTGTGTGTGTGTGTGTCGTTTATATATTGTATTTCATTTAATATAATTAATTTTCATTAAATGTATATACTTTATATAATATATATCTTCGTCCCTAACATCCTTCTACGACCACCAGGAGACTGGGACCCACTATGGCCACCAGGAGACTGGGACCCACTATGGCCACCAGGAGACTGGGACCCACTATGGCCACCAGGAGACTGGGACCCACTATGGCCACCAGGAGACTGGGACCCACTATGGCCACCAGGAGACTGGGGACCCACTATGGCCACCAGGAGACTGGGACCCACTATGGCCACCAGGAGACTGGGGACCCACTATGGCCACCAGGAGACAGAGACCTACCCCCACTGTCTCGTAGATTCCCCACAATCATCTGCTTTTACATCTCCAAGTGTAGTTAAGCGTGACACATTGTTATTACCAGAGTCATAACTATCACTCTCCCCTGACACACACACACACACACACACACACACACACACACACACACACACACACACACACACACACACACACACACACACACACACGCACACACACACACACACACACACACACACACACACACACACACACGCACACACACACACACACACACTACGTACTCGCCTAATTCTACCCAAATTGAATATACATATTTAATATTCCGTAAATAAATTAATCTGAATTTTTTTAAGTATCATTAAAATCTAATGGAATGATTCTATTGACTAATAAAACTTGATTTAATTTACAATTTTCAAGAATTTATGGAATTTCCACCAATGACGATCTTTTGAATTATACTTCTGGAGGTTACTGGGTTTAAAAATATATAGAAAGTATAAAATAAGTAAATATATAGTATATTTATATAGTATATAAAAATATATAATATATAATAATCTTGCTATAACGTAACTGGTGATAATTCAAGAGTAACTAAGGCACAACAATTTTATAGTTCTCATAATTGACGTCTAACTCACTGCTCAGTGAGTCTGATGAATATATTTAATCCACAACTCCTCATGATTCAGCAGTGACTGTAGCTCAGTATTCACTCATTAATGCACTCTGGAATATACATGGTATTTATTTAGATATCCTGGTTATCATGTGTACTCATCTAGTACTACTCACTCATACACTCATCCTAACCCATGTGTGTGTGTTAGGATGGGATGGAGAGCTAGGATGGGGAAAGAAGAGAGGATAGAGAGTGGGAAGTGAGGGAGAGGGAGAGAGAGAGAGGAACAGAGATAAGGAGGGATTGAGGGAATAAGTGAAGAATTTAGGGAGAACCAGAGAGACAGACACAGAGAGACATGCTAAAACAAGCAGAATCTAGTACAATAGATTCCTAACTTCACTGAGAATCTATAAAACTATCGTAAATGATCAAGTTTGAGACAGCACAAGGCTTAGAACAGAGGGACTATCATGGCTAATGTCTCACGTAAGTTCTGACATCTCTCAACTTACAATCTTCTTTGCTGTTTCGTATTTGTTTTCTCATTACTGATTTTCTCATCATAAGATCAGGCTACAGTTTTGGTTGAGAGTGACATGTTTCTCACCCAGAAATGCACAACAAATTTTATGATATTCTGTCGATCTTGGAAATCGTCGTAGGAACAGGCTTCAGAATGGACGGGGCAGTATAGGTGTATAGTCATACTGTGGCCTCCATAGCTTCAGTGTAGCCCCAGAATGATGGACAGATGTTTATCCCCAAACCATGTCTGTCTAAGAACATATATAACACTTCAACATCCATTGCACTAAGGGTAAAAATATATACACCTGTCTCCTGTAGCTTAGTCCAAATGTACCTGCAAAAGATATTTTGTTGACCAGACCACACACTAGAAGGTGAGGGAACGACGACGTTTCGGTCCGTCCTGGACCATTCTCAAGTCGATTGTGAGAATGAGAACACACAATCGACTTGAGAATGGTCCAGGACGGACCGAAACGTCGTCGTCCCTTCATCTTCTAGTGTGTGGTCTGGTCAACATTCTTCAGCCACGTTATTGTGAATCATCGCTTGCAAAAGATATGCTATTAAGTCAAACATATGTTGCATTGTGGTTACGTCTTTGCTAGGTATCTACATCAATTTAGGTATATACATTCTTCCAAATATACACTACAATATTCGCAATACAAAAACCCATCTTGCAAGAACGCCCCAGAACTGTTATATAAAATATTACTAAAACTGCTCTTAAAAGTCGAAGTTTATGGCAGTTCGCCACATGGACCAAAAAATGGTTTTCGTGAGTAGTAATGATTGAACTGGTCGTTCGTTCTCCTGCAATCAACGCAGGTCGTTCGCCCTGCTTGAAACAACGCCCTCGGATTGTCGTTATTGTTGTTTTAGATTTAACTACCCAGAAAGAAATGTCCATGTAGCACGGGCTATGGTGAACCCGTAACGCCCTCAGGGGGGAGAAGAGAACTAATATATCTTGGTCGGGGCTTTCTGGCGGGTCCGCCATCACCCAAGACTCAGAATTACGTTTCAGCCATTTCTCGGTACTAACTTGATCGAATGTGATTACTGCATCACCACGACAAAGATGGTCCCCCATGTAGCTATACAACGACACATTTGCCACGACACATCTGCTCAAACACAGCTACAACGACACATTTGCCACGACACATCTGCTCAAACACTGCTACAACGTCACATCTGCCACGACACATCTGCTCAAACAGCTACGACGACACATCTGCCACGACACATCTGCTCAAACACTGCTACAACGACACATTTGCCACGACACATCTGCTCAAACACTGCTACAACGACACATCTCCCACGACACATCTGCTCAAACACTGCTACAACGACACATCTCCCACGACACATCTGCTCAAACACTGCTACAACGACACATCTCCCACGACACATCTGCTCAAACACTGCTACAACGACACATCTCCCACGACACATCTGCTCAAACACTGCTACAACGACACATCTCCCACGACACATCTGCTCAAACACTGCTACGACGACACATCTCCCACGACACATCTGCTCAAACACTGCTACAACGACACATCTCCCACGACACATCTGCAGCACAGCTACAGCTACACGACGCAAACATTGCGATCCACATATCTTCCACTCAACAAGTCACGCAGAGTTCACACACTTGTTTAAACACTTGAAAGTGAGTCGACGTTAAATTGAGATTGAGTTTCACCAGTATGTATCAAGTTTCACTAGTATGTATCAAGTTTCACCAGTATAAATTAAGTTTCACCTGTATAGATCAAGTTTCACCTGTATAGATCAAGTTTCACCAGTATGGATCAAGTTTCACCAGTATGGATCAAGTTTCACCAGTATGGATCAAGTTTCACCAGTATGGATCAAGTTTCATCAGTATGGATCAAGTTTCACCAGTATGTATCAAGTTTCACTAGTATGTATCAAGTTTCACTAGTATGTATCAAGTTTCACCAGTATGGATCAAGTTTCATCAGTATGGAACAAGTTTCACCAGTGTATAATAAGTATTAGTGTGTGAGAGAAATACGTGTAGTAGATAAGATAAGATAAAATTGGTTAGGAGTCAGTACATTAGATAACCAACAGTTAGAAAGGCGGGGTCCAAGAGCTAGCAGCTTAATTGATACTGTATGTACAAATAGTAAATAGCAATTAAATACATATACAAACACACACATTTTACAACTGAATATTTTATTTTTCAATTACGAAATCGAAAAAGGGAATCTTTTGATAAAGCCATGAGAAAGGAAGATTAAAGAAAGCATTATTTCTTTAGCTTTAATATAGCTCTTTTTTCCCCCTCTCCTCTCCCACATCTCCCCTTCCTCTGCCTCTTCCACTCTATCTCATTTCTTTTCTTATTTCACATCACAGCATTTATCTAGCTCCTCCTAATCTTTATTGCTTCTTCAGTTCTTTCTTGAGTATTTATTCACCTTTTTCTTCGTTTTTGGGGTACTTCTTGCTTCTTTATTCACTGCATGTGTATATCTGTTTTAGCGTTTAGTATGCATTCCTTATTTTCTCTACCTTCTAATTCTTTCTCTCTTCCTGTTTTCTTTTTATTTGTCAGACAATGAAGATAGTAAAAGGAGCACTTAAAGCATGTTCTTCTCATTCTACTGATCTTATTCCCCCTTCTTCCATTTATTTGTCCATTTGGTCTCTCTCTCTCTCTCTCTCTCTCTCTCTCTCTCTCTCTCTCTCTCTCTCTCTCTCTCTCTCTCTCTCTCTCTCTCTCTCTCTCTCTCTCTCTCTCTCTCTCTCTCTCTCTCTTTCTCTCTCTCTCTCTCTCTCTCTCTCTCTCTCTCTCTCTCTCTCTCTCTCTCTCTCTCTCTCTCTCTCTCTCTCTCTCTCTCTCTCTCTCTCTCTCTCTCTCTATCTCTCTCTCTCTTGCTCTCTCTCCCACTCTCGTTCCCCCTGTCTCTCTCACTCACTCGTTCTCTCTCCCACACCTAGTCCCCTTCTCTCTCTCTCTTTCTCTCTTTCTCTCTCTCTCTCTCTCTCTCTCTCTCTCTCTCTCTCTCTCTCTCTCTCTCTCTCTCTCTCTCTCTCTCTCTCTCTCTCTCTCTCTCTCTCTCTCTCACTCTCTCTCTCTCCCAAACAACACATATTACAGTCCACAAAGTATCTGCAAGCCACATGCTCTGACTCCACACATCCACACCTGCGGCTCAAGAGACCTCACGAGACAGAAAACAAATAGCAATATTGGAATAAAATCACACCTAGAGTTGATTAAGTTAGACCCTAAGCCCCCGGGGTGAGGGCGGAGGACACATAAAATATTCCAAATGGATGTCACAAGAGCTGTACGTGGTTTCTGTATTAATTCAGAAGGATGTGTGTTAAAGCATCTATGTGATGGTTAGTCAATAGGGCCAACAGGAGAGAGGGGGTGATTGGGAAGAGGTAGACACACCCTTAGGGCCGGTGGAACAATTAAATGACCCCCCTTTAAGGGGTCATTTAAGGGGTCTCAGGTGTGGTGGGCAGCGAGGATGGGTAAGTGTATTGTGTGAGGGAGGAGTAATGAGCTATTGCATCTGCTCTCTCTCCCTTCTCATCTACTTCTACTCACTCTTCTTTCATTTATATCCTCTCCTCTCACTTTCCCCCCATCATCTCTGTCTCTCCTTTCCCCCCTGACGTATCTCCCCTTACCTCTCTCTCTCTCTCTCTCTCTCTCTCTCTCTCTCTCTCTCTCTCTCTCTCTCTCTCTCTCTCTCTCTCTCTCTCTCTCTCTCTCTCTCTCTCTCTCTCTCTCTCTCTCTCACACATTCCGTATGGAGAGAAAGGAGGAGGACACAGATGTGTCAGCTTTTTGCTATATAGCACAAATAATGAGGGGGAAAATTTGGCGTGCACATATTCACAACACCTGCCTCCCCTCTCTCACACTATATGAGGGGAGGTTCATCCTCTGCTCCCCCCCTCACTACGTGTTTTCGCCCCTTTCCTTCCCCCTGTTTCATTCAAAATCCTTATCCTGACCCCTTTCCAAGTACTATATAGGCTTGGCGCATTCACCCTGGTAATTCCCTCCTTCCCTTTCCTTTCCATGCCCCCTGTTTACTCCTCTGAGAGAAATGAGATGTGATGGGCACCTTTTATCTCTGTTTTTTTGGAATATGGAATAGGGGAACGAGATGGGAGTTTGTGAAGAGACTGTGGAAGAGAATAAGGCCACTTACAGACGAATGTGGAATATCAAAACAGTATAGAGAGAAAGATGGAGATTGATAACTCTCTCAGCTAGAGCTGAGAAGGAGAAAGGGAGATGTGGGATGGAGAGAGGGCATTGAAGAAAAGAGAAAAGGGGAGATGGAGAGATGGGAGGGATATTGGAAGATATTCCGGTAAAGTTACAGATATATCTTTGAAAAAAAAATATACAAAATGTTTATACAGGTGTATTGGATATATTAATATAAACTGTACCCATTCCTAATCAAGGAAGTTAACAAGAACACAAGAATCTCGTAAGCAAAGTTTAAAGTTTTAAATGGAAGTAGAAGGGACCCTCTTGAGAGACAACTTAGTGCTGTAAGCCAAGACAAGTTAGCGTTGTAAAACAACAGTGCAAGAATCAGATAGCAGCAAAGACAATGATAACGATGTTAGAATCAGAAAGCAGCAAAGACAATGATAACGATGTTAGAATCGACTAATAGCAAGAACGTTTCCAGAATCACCCACCAGTAGTGCCAATGCCACCGGTATCAGAATCAGCCACGGTATACAAGGATGTTAAAAACTGGTAGCAAACGATATATGGATCTCCCTCCAAAAAAATTTCATACATTTTTTCCAAATTGCTTTAATAATCGACAAAAGAAAAGCCGACGAGGAGCTACGAGCATATTTTAAAGCCAAACAACAGTTAGCTTTTCACAATAAGGTACTTTACTTTATAAAGTTACTTTATAAGGTACTACAAGGTACTTTAGCTGTGAGCGTGATGATGACCGGTAGTTACACACAAGACCCAGCATGCAACAGTGCAATTGCTATTCCCCTAAGGGGCTAAGACCAAGCTTAAGTGCCCAAGACGTCCTTAGTATTAACAGAACCCAAGCTGCATGAAGTTGCAAGTTTAATATTCAGCTCAATATATTAAACTGAATATTAAACTTGCAAGTTTAGAATTCAGCTTCCTCATCTTAGTTAAATCCTCCAGTGTTAAATTCCCCAATGTTATTGTCACTCTGACCCCAACTCTTAGAGAGAGAGAGAGAGAGAGAGAGAGAGAGAGAGAGAGAGAGAGAGAGAGAGAGAGAGAGAGAGAGAGAGAGAGAGAGAGAGAGAGAGAGAGAGAGAGGATCCAGCTCACTGTTAGTACTACCACATACATGGTGGTGGAGTTTGGACCCATGAATTGCATGAAACCTTTAATTAGGAAATGATTTCTCTCAAGAAGGGCGCCAAGTACAACACAAGTAAAGTCGAATTCTATATCAGGAAAGAATACATAAAATTGATTGTTAAAAACCCAAAAATTCGTATATATTAACGTTTGAACTTTAGATGGGGGCTCCAGGATGGGTCGGCATACTGATTTTCTGAAAATCTCCTGATTTTCCATTTGCATCTCCCCAATCTCCTGATTGTCCGACGATTTTACAGAATTTAAACAAATCCTGCTAATTTAAATTTTCCCCCCCGAAGCTGAATAAATATTTCTATCCTAAATAGGCGTGAGAGATAATTAAAATATCACAACGATAGTTTATCACTCAAAATAATATAGATGGTAATGAAGCTGGATTTGTAATTTCTATTTTTTTTTTGTGAGTCCCGTAATTACTGGATTTCGACACAACGGCCGAAATGAAGAGTGTTAAACGGTAATTGATTTCCTTGATTGGACTACATTCTGTAGCGACCATTATATTGTGACACGAAGAGAGACTAATTTGTTTTGTGGGGGGGGGGGGGAGTTTACTGGTCGTAAACCAGTAAACTATCGTAGTTTATTGGTCTTTAAACAATTAACTTTAAAGGAAAAAGGTAATAAAAAAGAGGTGATGATGTGTTTCGTTTCTTTTGTAAAGTTTTTGTCTTTTTCAGAAGGTTAAATGTTGAGGTGAGTCAAGTTAGTTAATTTAACAGACTAAAGATTTGACATCAAACGTTGACAATATATGCAAATGTCGGAAATAGCGACTGTGCAAACATGCTTTTTAACACACACACACACACACACACACACACACACACACACACACACACGCACACACTCACACACACACACACACACACACGCACACACTCACACACACACACACACACACACACACACACACACACACACACACACACACACACACACACACACACACACACACACACACACACACACACACACACACCTGTGTGTGTGTGTGTGTGTTACTTTACAAAAAGTAAATGCGTAACTATACAAATGTACATTGTGGTACTATACAAATCGTAAATACACATACACACTCATACAATCAAAAGCAGAGACCAAAACACGAAGACACACTCTCACAATCACAAGTAAACAGAGACAGATATAGAAACACACTGAACACCAAATATTGAAAATAACAGATAAAGATAAAGAACAGATAAATAAAATAACTAAACTCAGCTAAACAAACGTATATACACGAACACAGGCGACATAAACAAACAAATACAATAACTAAACAAAAATATTTACTCCTGTGTTGCTAAAACTAAGAATGAGTTGTCATATTAAAGCTTAAATTTCCGCGATCCAATTAATTACGCCAACTCAGTAAACAACATGATCGACGCAGACAATTTGGCTCGATAATGGCGGCTCGGGGGATTGTTGGACCGGTGATAAATCCTCCAATACGATTGTTTGCAAGTTCAACCCGTAACGACAAGATTTTGTTTGGGTTCCAGCAACAAATTGGCGACTTGGGCGACAGGTCGTCGCTAATATCAGCTATTTCGTTAGTATTACTGGTTCGTTCTACAGCTTACCTACCTTCATCAGTTACCAAAATTGTCATATTTAATTGTCATTTCACCCCAATTACATTCCCCTCTTGTGCCATTCCCCTATTATTGCAAGCAATGAATATTGTATTGTTAGTAATTTTGACTGCTATCGAGGCCAATTAAATACATATTCAGGACGTTAAATTCAGTCGAATTTAGGCAAAGGAGGAAAAATCCTACAATTAGGACAGATAAAGAAATTAATTATTGGAGGGAATGGATATAAGCAGCTATTGGCGGTGGCAGACTGTAGCCAGCGACACAGTGATACCAGAATGATAACGATGAGCAGTCAGTGATACCAGACTTACTATGTTGAGCGACACAGTGATACCACACCAACTATATCGAGCGACACAGTGATTCCAGACCTACTATATCGAGCGACACAGTGATACCAAACCTACTATGACAAGCGACACAGTGATACCAGACCTACGATGTCGCAGAACACAGTCTTGGTCGCCCTAAGAGGTCAAAAATGTTGCAATTGAACACTAAGACGATCTCAAGTCGCCTTAGTGTCCACTTGCAACTTAGTCTGATTACAAGATAACACGGCAGCGTGAAGCGAAGATAACATCGTAGCCTGAAGCAAGATAACATCGCTGTGTGAAGCAAGGCAGGTGAATTAAGCGTGAGTTAAGCTAAGCGTGTCTTAGCGAGTCGACGAGAGCTAGTGTGATAACAGCGGCCGCTAACTGCCTCATTAGCTCCGTCCCCACCAGCTGATGCTGGGGATGAATTACTGGGGACAACATGCCTGAAACTGGCAGGGGATAGGGGGTGTCATGGAGGATAGGGGGGGGGGTCGTGAAGGATAGAGAGGGGTCGTGGAGGATAGGGGGGATTGAGGGGGAAGGGAGAAGGCGGGAGGAATGGATAGTCATTTACACATGAGACAGGGAGGAGGAGGTAGTCATAATATTCACATAAGAGGGGGGGGGGGAAGGATAGAAGGATAGGAGGGGGGTGGGTTCATCCTCTACATACGATAGAGGGACGAATAATTTCCCTATTAGAGTGGAAGAAGGACGAGGAGAAGAAATAGCCTAAGCTGTTCTACTCTCTTGAGACGCATTATTATTATTACCATAATAAACCTACTTGAACTTGAGTGGAAGAGGGTCATTTACACGCAAGACGGGGGGGAGGTATGGGGTCTTTCTCACTACTGGGGGGAGGGGGAAGTTATCATTTACACACTTGATAGGTGAGGGGTGCTATGAAAGAGAACAGGGGTCATCATTTACACATGATAGAGAGAGGGGGTCATCATTTACATATGATAGATAGATGGGGTCATCATTTACACATGATAGAAAGATGGGGTTATCATTTACACATGATAGAGAGAGGGGGTCATCATTTACACATGATAAGAGAGATGGGGTCATCATTTACACATGATAAGAGAGATGGGGTCATCATTTACTCATGATAAGAGAGATGGGGTCATCATTTACACATGATAGAGAGATGGGGATCATCATTTACTCATGATAAGAGAGATGGGGTCATCATTTACACATAAGAGAGATGGGGTCATCATTTACTCATGATAAGAGAGATGGGGTCATCATTTACACATGATAAGAGAGATGGGGTCATCATTTACACATGATAAGAGAGATGGGGTCATCATTTACACATGATAGAGAGAGGGGGTCATCATTTACACATGATAAGAGAGATGGGGTCATCATATACTCATGATAAGAGAGATGGGGTCATCATTTACACATGATAAGAGAGATGGGGTCATCATTTACACATGATAGAGAGAGGGGGTCATCATATACTCATGATAAGAGAGATGGGGTCATCATTTACACATGATAAGAGAGATGGGGTCATCATTTACCCATGATAAGAGAGATGGGGTCATCATTTAAATACGAATATGTAGGAGTCAATATTTACAAACTAGAAGTAGAGGGAGTAATATTTATCGAACGAGACAGTGAACTCTTTTTCCAGATATCATCAGGAGAGGAGAGGTACCATTTGTAGATTATATTAACTTAAATCGCCCTTGCAAAGTGTTTCAACATATCGCAACAGAGCCACTATTTTTTTTTATTAACGCTTTGGGAACTATATCGTCAATACCAAAGAGTACCGCATGGCTCATTCACACTAAGGGTCGTTAGAATTAAAATATATTATTTACTTCCACAGCCTCAAATTGAAATATTGGGTTTTTGTGTGGCAGTTTCATTATATACTTTTATCTATTTTCTCCTAAGTGATGGCTATTTATTTGAATAAATTTAGAACTCATCACAAAACCTAAAACTATTCATCCAATTGCTGTTCAGTGTTGATTGTACTAATTGTGTAAATTAAATTTATTTTCATTAGCATAAATTCCCGTTAAAAGAAATGTAAATTAATTTTTTCCAGAGTTACGAAGTTTTCAGGCTCTGTTGACTGTGCATTTAATACCTCAGCTGAGAAACCCTGTTTTGATATATTAAATTTGATTAGTGGTCATGAAATTTTGTTGTCAAAGAATTCTGATTGGTCAGGGCCACTGACAGTCAGGGTTAGTGTCGATTACTGTATATTGTAAACGTATTGATTGATTGGTTTTTGGCTTCTATTCAAGTTTTCTGTAAAAGATTAGTGATCAAATAATCACACGAATTATTTCTTGCTGTGTATCCAGTTATTGAGAGCATAAGTTACGTCCGTACAGGACAGCTAAATTATGTGATACTAAACTGGACTTTAACGTTTGTAATTACTTGGAAAACGTTTGTAATTATTTTAAAAATATTCATAATATTCAGCATTGTTTTGAATGTCTGACTGCTATCTTCAGAAAAACTTATCTCAAATTACTCACAGTCGATTATTCAGTTGTGAGTAATCTGTATTCCTTTCGAATCTATTTCCAAAATAATGTTCACTGAACTCCTATCCTCGAAGCTCATTTCTGAAAAAAGCTTTACCCACGTACTGTAAAACGAATTAATTTGAATATTTAATTAACACACCAATCCCTACTGACATGAACACTGCACTCTTCTGTTATGTCAGGAACTCTAATCACCCAATTGCTTTATCATTTCTAAGATTATCTTTCCGTTCCTCAACTCTGGAACAGACGCCGTCTGTTCGATATCTGTGGGAAAACAGAGACTACTGTTAAGGATTGACGCCCAGTAAATCCTCCTTAAGATTTAAGGACGCCTTAAATGAGATTTAATGAGGCTCCTTAAGATTTAAGGAGCCTCAGAAAGAGCCTGTATTCATATCTGCTGACTCATGTCTTTCTCAGTACATACTTAAATTGTCTAATGTCTTCAGCAAGTGTGATCTAATTTGATGGTTTGGCCCTCTGTGCTCTGTTATCTCTACTGTTCCTATCTCGTATTCTCTCATTTTCTATATTTTCTTTAAGTATTTTCTTTTACTCTCTTTCCCAGTGAAGGGAAAGAGCGTAACTCTTTCAAAAAACACACAACCAAAAAAAGAGTTGCGATATGAGACATCTAAATATATGTTTACTTTTTACACAGAACATTTCATGCTCGTCCAACCTTAAATAAACAAATAAGCAGAAATAATAATTCACACCTTCGGATCACTCAGTCCATAGGTATGAATTTATTTTGCCAACGGGTTGGTGACCAAAACACAAAAATGTCACTTCAACAACTCAAAACTTTTGTCAATTACAGCGAATAATTTATAAAGCAAAAATAAAATCCCATCATTGGTACTGATAACTCTCCATATAAGTTGTAGTTCATATAACTGAGGAACTTTGCCTACATTCGAAATATCTGTATATATAAAAAAGCTCCTCATTACAAATCACGAAAAACTATTTACCATAAAAAAACGAGAAATAATAATGAACTTAATAGATAGACTACATTTGCAAGTTAAACTATAAATTTAAATGATTTACAGCTTTTTGTATTCGCGAATATAACGTTTTCAAAAGAATTTACAGAAAATCAAATGCAAAAAAAAAAAATATTACAATGCAGGCATCAACACAGCTTCCAAATCACAGCATCTATTACAGTGGAAAACTTCACAAATTACTCCATCGACCTCATAATCATTATAACTTAACAGTTAAAAAAAAAGTTTTCAATCCAGCAATTTGGTGAGTTTGTGAGCGGACCATTTACAGGGAACGTAAGCAGAATTTTAAGCAGTAAACCCCTGGTCTACTCCTCTAGGTAACCCCCCTCTTCCCCAACCCCCCCCCCTACCTTCACCCCACTCTCCCTACCTTACCCTTGACCTCTCTCCCTACCTTACCCTTGACCTCTCTCCCTATCTTACCCTTGACCTCTCTCCCTATCTTACCCTTGACCTCTCTCCCTACCTTACCCTTGACCTCTCTCCCTATCTTACCCTTGACCTCTCTTCCTACCTTACCCTCGACCTCTCTTCCTATCTTACCCTTGACCTCTCTCCCTATATTACCCTTGACCTCTCTCCCTATCTTACCCTTGACCTCTCTCCCTATCTTACCCTTGACCTCTCTCCCTATCTTACCCTTGACCTCTCTCCCTATCTTACCCTTGACCTCTCTCCCAAACTTACCCTTGACCTCTCTCCCTACCTTACCCTTGACCTCTCTTCCTACCTTACCCTCGACCTCTCTTCCTACCTTACCCTCGACCTCTCTTCCTACCTTACCCCTCGACCTCTTTTAAGTGAATACTGATGGCAATTCAGTACTGAATTACTACCAGTAATCACTCATACTGGCGATGAGTCACAATAACGTGGCTGAAATATGTTGACCAAACCCCCATACCAGAAAGTGAAGGGACGACGACGACGTTTCGGTCCGTCCTGGACCATTCTCAGGTCTATTGTAAGAATCGACTTGAGAATGATCCAGGACGGACCGAAACGTCGTCGTCCCTTCACTTTCTAGTGTGTGGTTTGGTCAGCATACTTCAGCCACGTTATTGTGACTCCTCGTCTGCATGTATTTACATGCTCCAATGAAGGATGTCTCCTTCGATCAACTAATATTGATCTGACCTGAACACAGCATTCGTGAAGACTGACATCTACAAACCGGTGTCCCGAAGAACCATATACGAAGTGAACATAACACAAGACTCACTAGGAACACGCTAGTAGATAATACAAAAATCCTGGAATCCACTCACAGGCAAGAAGGCAGTTATTCTCTGGCTCCTTGCTATTAGGTAGTTCCGTACCCTTGCTGGGGGTTTTCTGCTAACTCCCGCAAAGTTTGAATAGCAGTCTCGTGTGTGTGTGTGTGTGTGTGTGTGTGTGTGTGTGTGTGTGTGTGTGTGTGTGTGTGTGTGTGTGTGTGTGTGTGTGCATGAGATATGCAGATAAGAAAAATAAGACGGGAGTCAGGACATTAGACAACCTATGGTCAGAAAGGTGGTGTTGAAATGCATTCAGCTCCATCCTGCAGGCACACACACACACACACACACACACACACACACACACACACACACACACACACACACACACACACACACACACACACACACACACTCACACACACACACACACACACACTTCCCTTGGGTTCCTCTCACCTAGTGACTCGCCTCCAGCTGCTTCCTTTGTACGTTCCTCTCACTGGGACTGGTGAACGCTCACTGAGAGAACCAGGACGCATTTTCAAAATTTTTTCGCGAAAAAAAACATATATATATATATATATATATATATATATATATATATATATATATATATATATATATATATATATATATATATATATATATGTCGTACCTAGTAGCCAGAACGCACTTCTCAGCTTACTATGCAAGGCCCGATTTGCCTAATAAGCCAAGTTTTCATGAATTAATGTTTTTTCGACTACCTAACCTACCTAACCTGACCTAACCTAACTTTTTCGGCTACCTAACCGAACCTAACCTATAAAGATAGGTTAGGGTAGGTTAGGTAGGGATGGTTAGGTTCGGTCATATATCTACGTTAATTTTAACTCTAATAAAAAAAATTGACCTCATACATAATGAAATGGGTAGCTTTATCATTTCATAAGAAAAAAATTAGAGAAAATATATTAATTCAGGAAAACTTGTCTTATTAGGCAAATCGGGCCTTGCATAGTAGGCTGAGAAGTGCGTTCTGGCTATTAGGTACGACATATATATATATATATATATATATATATATATATATATATATATATATATATATATATATATATATATATATATATAATCAATATTTCTAGCACAATTTTTCTCTTTTTCTTTATGTTTTTCTTCATTTGAGAAGGAAGTTGAAAAATTAAGTCTTCAAAGTTCATGTTACAAGGTTATTATGGCCTGATGCTAGGTGATACATTTCGTTGACCCTTGTCAACATTGTTGACTGAGGGTGTTCAGTGAGGATGTTGTTCTGAGAAGACGGGGGCGGCAAAGCGAAGGGCTGCACCAATATGAAGAGTGTCGTAATTAATAAGGATGGTTCCCTAAGTTGAGTTGGATTCAGCAAATAAAAAATCCCTGGCATAAGGGGCTTTTACCACTAGGTGGCGGGCTTTTTGGTCAACAGATGCATTTTCGAGCATTGTTAAGGCAGTCTTTTCCATGACGGGAAACACACACACACACACGCACACACACACACACACACACACACACACACACACACACACACACACACACCCTGGAACCTGTACATTAGTTGATTGACAATTGAGAGGCGGGACCAAAGAGCCAGAGCTCAACCTCCGCAAGCACAATTAGGTGAGTACACACACACACACACACACACACACACACACACACACATACTCCATACACAGTTTCAAGTGTAGATATGATAGAGCCCAATAGGCTCAGGAACCTGTACACCTGTTGATTGACGGTTGAGAGGCGGGACCAAAGAGCCAGAGCTCAACCCCCGCCAGCACAACTTGGTGAGTACAACTAGGTGAGTACACACACACACACACACATGTATGTGTACTCACCTCTATAGATTATATGATAGATTATATATATGTGTACATGTGAACCTCTATAGATTATATGATGTTTCCATAAAAAATAACAGTCGACTGATACCCTGCTGAGCTGGAGAAAGACTAACTGGGCAGCCTCCAACGACTGGAAAATTGATCACCAGATTCAATACTTAATTCCATCTATTGTCCTCAATTTTCCCCAAAGAGAAGTTTTCCCCTTTTCATTTTCCATTTTCCTCTGGAGAAGTAATGAAACGCAGATAATAAATCAAGAGGCAATAAATAACACATGATAAAGTAAGGTTGAATAACTAAATAAATCATAAAACAATGAGGGAATTTAATTTAGTCTCATGGCGTAGATAAATTGTTTGGAAAATGAGGCATGAGGGATTTGTATAGTACCGGATTATGAGTGATGGTTGGGGAGTGGGTGGTGATGTAAGGAAATGAGAATTGGCTGTAGGGAGAATTGGAAAAGGGGCAGGGAGAAGGGGGGGAAAGAAAGAGGGAGAATGAGTCAGGAGGGTTGGAGAATGACTGAAAAAACTAGAGATCAAACTAGAGTTCTCAAAGAAAACTAGAGGTTCTCAAACAAAACTAGAGTTCTCAAACAAAACTCTAAAACTAGAGTTCTCAAACAAAACTATAGTTCTCAGAGAAATCTATAGTTCTCAAACAAAACTAGAGTTCTCAAACAAAACTAGAGTTCTCAAACAAAACTAGAGTTCTCAAACTAGAGAACAGACAGTTTGAGATCGGGAAAGAGAATGGGCGTGTGAAAGAGAAAGAGTGAGAGGTAATAGGGTGATGATGAGGGAATGGGACAGAGGGTTGAATAATGTGGAAGTGGGCGATATAATGAAAAAGGAGGTGTGAGAATAGCTACGATGAAGGGAGGATGAAAGAAAATGCCACAACATTTGAGAAAAGCGAGAGAATGAGAGAGATGGCGAGAGAATGAGAGGAATAGGGGATAGAATGAGAGTTAGGACTGACATGAGATGAGCAGGAATATTGTGTCCTATCTAGTACCTCACAAAGCATTGGGATGTAGCTTATACACACTCAGGCTTACATAGTAGCAGTGGAGATTATATTGTGAGACACTCAATTTACACATTTGAAAATAAATAAGTAGCTATATTTCGGTCTGTTTCTGAACCATTAATATGTCGTGTAATGAAAAAATGATTGAGAGAGTAAGAAATAAGAATGTGAGCTGATGAGTGAGAAAGTCAGAAGAATACCATTGAATTCATATGCATAAGGAAAACTGCCCAAGGCCATATAGAAATAGAGACAAATGATATAGCAACTCCTTTGAATTGAAACAGAAAAGAAACAGATCCCGTAGAAATTAGAGGTAAGCCAGGCTATGTTTGTCAAGAAAGTTAGAACAATTATCTTAGTACTGAGAAGGAAACAATCCAATACCATAACCATAACTAAGGTTAAAGTTGTTCACGTTGTATATGGATATGTTCATGTATGCATATGTATAATGTTGTATAAGTACATGTATATTCAACCAGATGACGTTTCTGAAGGCCTGAAGATTTTTTTAGAAGATCAGTCAATAGGTTAATAGTTCCTAAGACAACATGAGAACACTAGAACATAAGTATTAGGGAAATTGTAGAATGCTTATTAGCTCATACGTGGCAGCTCCTACTTATATTCACCCAAGTCTGCTGATTTAATTTTTGTGTGTGTGTGTTCTTCTAGTCTGTCATTAAGAGTAGGACTAGAGTCAATAAAGTTCTTTAGAGGAAAATAGGAACAGAACAGGGAATACATTTTCAACAATATTTTCTGAGACTTTCTGTCTGTTTATATTATTCATAAAAATAGGCATGACCGTTGTAGTAACGCCAAACAATAACATTCCAATTTTTCTGTTATAACAGCAACATCCTGTCTCACTCCCTACCGTTGCTGCTGGCTATCCCACCCTGTCTAAGCATTAAATTGTATCACTGAACTACAACTGGCCAACTTTTTCTCAAGCAAACCACTGCTAACTTTCTCTTTGAACCAACCAACCCTTCCCTCCACCTCCCCTGGGTTCGATCCCAGGCGCCGGCGAGAAAC
>NC_091153.1:7048168-7105668 GCF_040958095.1 Procambarus clarkii | reverse complement strand
GAATCAGGATAAGGATTAGGGATTGGACGGAAGGGGAAAGGAATAGTGTCTAACCCCCTTATACGTTCGGGTATTGAACGCCGACCTGCAAGAAGCGAGGACTGATAAATTATAACATTATCAGATTTAAGTCGCTTCTAAATTGCCTCTCATTTATGAACCGGGATGGTACATTAAAGAGCATTTCGACCATATTTTGAGGATATACACTAAAAGCTAAGTTGAAAGAATTCCTAAGCCTTTAATTCGTGTTTCTCGTGAGTCATATCGAATTTTAATTAATATACAATATTAATAAAAAAAAATTTAGAGATTCAGAAATATTTAGATATACAGATATATTTTAGATATTTTTTGTTTAAGAAAAACAGTGTTCGGTGGATTTGGAACAAAAATTTATATATTTTGAGGTTGATACTAATTAAAACATCTTTACTACTTAAAGAAGAAAAATATAAGAATTTACTCACCTTAAATATAACAGTTAAATTATTATATAATAAGGGTAATTAGTTGCATACATTTTTCTTACAGTCCAAACTAATCATCAAATTATAATTGACTTTCATAGTGGAGTTTAGCTACTTTTTTGTGCAATATTAAAATATATATTTATTAATGGAAGAAATATTAAATAAAGATTGGGAAAATACATTTAATATCACAAGGAAGAAATATATTATTTGCATTAATTCATATTAGTGAAGACAACAAAGAATTTCTTACATGAAGAGTCTTCACTGCTACAAGAAGAGGCTTCACTGTTTCAATTCTTCCTCCGTGGTCTGACACTGTCACATTTTTCATCACGTGTTAATTTTCGTGATTTACACACACACACACACACTCACACACACACACACACACACACACACACACACACACACACACACACACACACACACACACACACACACTGTTGTGTGTGTGTGTGTGTGTGTGTGTGTATGTGTGTTTAAATATATCATGGAGGTTCTTGAACACGAATGTTATGAGGTGAAATGATACTTGATACTTTGAACTATTTACTTCTTTTTAATGAGGATTCAAATGACCATCAATATATCTTTTGAAATTTTAGTTAGCAAATAATTGAAAATTTGAAGCGCCCTTGTTTAACCCGCTTATGTAATAATCCATTATCAATAAAACATTAGACAGATTCATTAGTCAGATTACAAAACGGATCAGCAATGTGGAAAGGGCATTGATTCCAAGCCACTAGAGAAACGAAGGCAATTTTAACCAAATTCCTGTTTGAGGGCATTCCAGATAACAAGAGAACTGTGAGGGCATTCCAGATAACAAGAGAACTGTGAGAACATTCCAGATAACAAGAGAACTGTGAGGGCATTCCAGATAACAAGAGAACTGTGAGGGCATACCAGAGAACAAGAGAACTATGAAGGCATACCATGGAACAAGAGAACTATGAGCGCATACCAGAGAACAAGAGAGTGCCAAGCTAGAGTAGTTGCGTTACGCCTCAGACTCTCGCATTTATAAGATAGTGACAAACTTTGAAGAGTTGGTGGGAGGAAACAACAGAGAATGGGAGTGAATGGTGATAGGTGGTAGGAAATGGGAAGAAAAGGAAGATTGTAGAGGGTAATAAGGAATAAGGGAAAGGAGGGGGATGGAAGCTGGTAATGAGAAGGAGGAGAACAATTCCAATCGAGGCGCAGCGGTAAAATTATCCCCCTTATGTCTCCTGCTTAGGTGGTAGAGAAGGTGAAGCAGGTGAAGGTGGTTGCTAAACAGGCCTACAAAGACACACGTAACTACGTTATTTTTAGTCTGTAGCAGCCTTATATTGTTGCTACAACAACATGGTTATGCTGGGTTTCGAAGGAGGGTTCCTTGGGCCCTGCAGCAAATTCCTTTTGGTGACTGTTCTAAATTGAAAAGTCACAGGTGATCTCTAAGTGCCTTATAGTTGTCACCTGCAATACTTAATTGAATGTGATGCATTCGAAACTGAACTCCTCCCTAAACTGTGTTTGGGGAAGGAATAAAGATGATGAGTTAATAATTCATTATTATCAAGACCTATAACTGATATAATTAATAACGTATTCTTGGATCACATCATCACAACAAAGAACTGTCAGGTTCACTATGTGTGTGTTCAAAATATTGATGATTGAATTCTGTGTTACTTCATATTTTGTATTTTTCTCAATCTGAAAGTTGGAATCTGTGACTTTGTAGTTCATCATATGAACCAAAATACTTTACCTAACCAAACCTAAACTAAAATGATCTATCCTAACCAAACCTAACCAAACCTAAACTAGCCTGATCCAACCTGGCCTAACCTAACCTAAACTAACCTAACCTACGTTAAGCTAACGTATCCTAACCTAACAGAACCTGACCTAAACTTGACCAAGCTATCCTAACCTATAGTAACCTAT
This sequence comes from Procambarus clarkii, assembly GCF_040958095.1. Lineage (NCBI taxonomy): Eukaryota > Metazoa > Arthropoda > Malacostraca > Decapoda > Cambaridae > Procambarus > Procambarus clarkii. The sequence goes on along the minus strand of NC_091153.1, from coordinate 7,103,251 downwards.
CCAATTATAACCTAAGCTAACCTGGTTTAACCTGACCTTGTGGTGTGAGGAGAAAATGCGTGAGATAAAATATATTGTTGTATTTCTCTGGAATTGCGATCATATCTACTGGACAACAAGCAAATGCTAAGCCAAAGACTGGAAACAAATTTCCAGGTTAACCTCCAGGGCAAAATTATTAATGACCAGACCTCGGACAGGCAAAATTAAATGTTGGCAGGAAAAATAAGCAGTGTTTCAAATGGTTTTCCAGTTGGCTATTCAAACGGTGGTTTTCACATGTCTAATGGCTTGTGGATTATCCCTCCGATCATTTTTTAATTGAGCAATTTCAATTATTCCCTCACCTCTAATGGAACGAGCGGCATTGACCAAACGCAAAAGTTTTGAGCACGAAAATGATAGGTGTTCTGCCTGCCTTTCCCCTCAGGCTCCAGGCTTGTAATTGGCTGCCTTTGTTTAGTGTAAGTTTTGGCTGCTTTGTCTTTCTTTTTGGTGCAAGTGTTTCACAATTGGTTTGTGTTTCTTGAACACGTGATACTCTGTGTCTCGTTACCTAATACACAAATCACTCGACGTTCCATGTAGTTGCGTAGGAAATGATTTTGTTGCGTTTCAAGAATTGATTTCTCAAATGTATTTTATGGGATGATTGTATAAAAATATGTTAATTATACTGCTCGTTTAATATATTTAAATCATGTGCATTAGATGCTGAAAGAATATTTGGTTATAAACAAGCAATAAATACTATGTATATGCATTCTGAGTATGGTAGACAGGTGATAACAATGGGGCAGAAAAAGTTATGATTCTTGGTCTCCTGCCGCCAAGAAAGATAGAAAGAGAGAGAGAGAGACAATCAGCGATATAGAGAAACTGAGAGAAAGATACAGAGACACTGAAAAACCAAGAGTCAGCGACAGAGAAAGAGAGAGACAGAGACAGAGAGAACCTAGAAACATTCCGCCCGAAGACGCATTTCTCAGCCCTAGAATATACCCATGTGATGCGGGAAGAACCAAACCAACCCAATAGTGATTGGAGACGGCTTGTCGTGACGTGAGGCAGTTATTCAGTCATGACCTCATTACACGTGGAAGAACTAGTTGGAGACTAAGAATCATTGATTCGAATTAGTGCCTTCGAGGTTTACAGTGTCCCCTTGTACGCCAAGATATTAAAGGATTCCGACTACCTGAGTATTAGTGGCATTAGTAATAATGTGAGTGGACTTTGAAAATCTGACCACCTCCAAAAGGAGTCGTTTCTAGTATCTAAGTTTCTAGTATTTGTCAGTCTTAGAATCTCACCTAAGTTAGTGAAATGTGGGTAATACTTCCGTAGATTTGTCAGTGCTTCACGAGTATTGATAATCATTCTGCTTGACGAAATCCTATTGGCCCTTTGTCCGTCAATCATTCTTGACTCTAAACATGGTCCAAGGTAAGCGGTAGTATTATGATTTTATTTCCCCATTAACGCTGTGGCTTTTCTTGAAGTCTTGAGCCCACATGCTCTGTGACCAAATATCTATATATATATATATATATATATATATATATATATATATATATATATATATATATATATATATATATATATGTCGTACCTAATAGCCAGAACTCACTTCTCAGCCTACTATGCAAGGCCCGATTTGCCTAATAAGCCAAGTTTTTCTGAATTATTATATTTTCTCAAATTTTTTTCTTATGAAATGATAAAGCTACCCATTTCATTATGTATGAGGTCAATTTTTTTTTATTGGAGTTAAAATTAACGTAGATATATGACCGAACCTAACCAACCCTGGCTCTGTCCTGGGACCTCTGTTGTTTATAATATATATAAATGATTTAGATTCAGGTTTGAGTAGCAACATTTGCAAATTTGCCGATGATACGAAAATCGGTAGGGAAATTAATTCGGAGGAGGACTCACTATCACTTCAAGTTGATCTAGATAGGGTTTTGAAATGGTCAAAGGATTGGCAGATGCAGTTTAATGCTGATAAATGTAAAGTTCTGAGGTTAGGTAATGATGATAGAGTTACAAGATACGAGCTAGATGGTGTTGTGATTGCGAAGTCGGATTGCGAAAGGGATCTGGGAGTTATGATTAGTAAGAATTTAAAACAAAAGGATCAATGCATAAATGTTCGTAATAAGGCAAATCGGACACTTGGATTTATTAATCGCAGCGTTAGTAACAAGACACCTGGTGTGGTTCTCAAGCTATATCTTGCTCTAGTTAGGCCCCATTTAGATTATGCAGTTCAGTTTTGGTCGCCATATTATAGAATGGATATAAATTCACTTGAACGTGTCCAGCGTAGGATGACTAAGTTAATTCCCCAAATTAGAAATCTTTCATATGAAGAAAGATTAACAAAGCTTAAGTTGCATTCACTGGAAAGGCGAAGAGTTAGGGGTGACATGATAGAGGTTTACAAGTGGATGAATGGACATAACCGGGGGGATATTAATAGGGTATTAAAAGTATCAACACAGGACAGAACACGAAACAATGGATATAAATTGGATAAGTTTAGATTTAGGAAAGACTTGGGTAAATACTGGTTCAGTAAAGGGTTGTTGATTTGTGGAACCAATTGCCGCGTAACATTGTGGAGGTGGGGTCCCTCGATTGTTTCAAGCACGGGTTGGACAAGTATATGAGTGGGATTGGGTGGTTATAGAATAGGGGCTGCCTCGTATGGGCCAATAGGCCTTCTGCAGTTACCTTTGTTCTTATGTTCTTATGTTCTTATGTTCAACCCTACCTAACCTAACCTAACCTATCTTTATAGGTTAGGATAGGTTAGGTAACCGAAAACGTTAGGTTAGGTTAGGTTAGGTAGGTTAGGTAGTCGAAAAAACATTAATTTATGAAAACTAGGCTTATTAGGCAAATCGGGCCTTGCATAGTAGGCTGAGAAGTGAGTTCTGGCTACTAGGTACGACATATATATATATATATATATATATATATATATATATATATATATATATATATATATATATATATATATATATATATATCGACTTGAGAATGATCCAGGACGGACCGAAAAGTCGTCGTCCCTTCACTTTCTATTGTGTGGTTTGGTCAATATATATAGCAGGCTTTCTCTAATACACATGTCATTAAACACAACAGCATTGTAACTATTATTAATTTTCTTTTGGATATTTTCCATTCTACCCAAATATCTTCTACCATCTGGAAGTTGAAGAAACACTAGATCACTTAATCTTTTCCATTTATATTGTTTCCACGTTTCGTCTCCAATGTGACATCTTCAGAAGTACACTCTGTTGAACGGACACAGGTGTACTGAGCTTACAAGATTGATAAGGTTTAAGCCACCCAAGAGGTGGCACGGGCATGAATAACCCGTAAGAGCTTATAAGGATTGATACTGATAAGGTGAAAGCCACCCAAGAGGTAGCACGGGCATGAATAACCCGTAAGAGCTTATAAGGATTGATACAGATAAGGTGAAAGCCACCCAAGAGGTGGCACGGGCATGAATAACCCGTCCCGTAAGAGCTTATAAGGATTGATACTGATAAGGTGAAAGCCACCCAAGAGGTGGCACGGGCATGAATAACCCGTAAGAGCTTACAAGGTTGTTGTTAAAGCTTTAGCTACTCAGGACGAAGTGTCCATGTAGCACGGGCTATGGTGAGCCCGCTTACAAGATTGATGATTGATGAAGATTAAGCCACCCAAGAGGTGGCACGGGCATGAATAGCCCGTAAGTGGTGGCCCTTTTGAGCCATCACCAGTATCAAGAGCTGATACTGGAGATCTGTGGAGGTGCGACTGCGTGACGGGAAATATCTCCCTTGGATAAGTAGCCGCTTACAAGGGTAAATCTAGACATTTATAAGTGTGGTTACACCTCACTCTACGATTCACCTGACCCCCTTACACGTAGGGAGCGGCATAGCAAAAAAAATTGGAAAAATTAATATATTTTTTACACTCAAATATACAAATAAGTGAGGTGATTGCTGCCTTATTCTGTAAATTTACATCTTTGCTTTAGAGGGAACTATATTTTAGAGAGAGTGGATGTGGGTTCTATTGTGTTCTGTTTCTTATTTACGGTTAGGTTAGGTTAGGTTAGGTTAGGTTAGGTTAGGTTAGGTTAGGTTAGGTTAGGTTAGGTTAGCTGCAAGGATGTAGGAGAAAGAAGTGGAATGAAACAAGAGGAAGAGAAAAAGGATAACAAATTTATGAATGATAAAAGTGCCATAGGGAAGAATAAGGGTTGAAGTGTCAGTAAAGGCAAATTGAGAGGCAAGAAGTAATATGATGAACAGATAAGAGAGGAGATATGAAGAGATGGTAAGACAGGAATATCAACATGGAAAAGCAGAGAGGAAGAGATGGAAAAGCAGAGTCGGGGAAAGATGGAAGGGAATAGAAATTCAGATGGGAGGGCAAATATGGATACATAAGGAAAAACAGAGAGATAGGATAATAGAAAGTGAGAGAAGGGAGAAGGAGACGAAGACGTTTTGAGAGGGGCAGAAAAAGATGGAATGACGGAGAAGGAGAGATAGAATACCAGGAAAGTGAGAGATTGGAAGAAAGATAGAGATGGCAATTCAGAAAGATAGAGATTAAAGGCAGCGAGGACAATACTGGAAACTAGGGAGTGAGATGAAAGGAAAGGATTTATTTGATATTAAAGAGAGAGAGAGAGAGAGAGAGAGAGAGAGAGAGAGAGAGAGAGAGAGAGAGAGAGAGAGAGAGAGAGAGAGAGAGAGAGAGAAAACATAAAAAAATACCTAAATTAATATTTTTCCCCTTAAATATGTAAATAAGTAAATGCAATAAGACAGAGATATGTACACTAAGACAGTGAAATGCAAAACAAACAAAGACACTAATAATAAAAATAAACAGAGAAACAACAAGGCAAAAAGATAAATAAACACTCAAATAAAAAAAGTTTCTAATAGAGGTAAATTGAATTAAAAAAAAAACACAGGCAAGAATAGGAAAACATGCAGGAAAAACCTTTTACCGCGGCCAGGGAAAATACGACGGGCATTCTGGGAGGTTATTTTTTTCCTTTAAAGTTGATGTTTCTTGTCAAAGAAACTCTTATCTTAAAGAGTCTGGAAGAAACAATCGATAGGCCGAGCGTGGAAGGTCTTATCAAACGAGATGATTGCTGCTATTATTAACAAATCAGCAAAAGTGTCAGTTAAGATCGGAAGCAGCATTAACAGCAGGAGCAGCACCAACAGCAGAAGCAGCCTTAACAGCGGAATCACCACCAACACCAACAGAATCAGCAACATCAGGGCTAGCGAAATCAGCAACAGTCGGGAAATCCACAGCAGAAATAGCAGCTGCATCAGCAGCAACAACAGCATTAGCAGAAGCAGCAGCATTAGCAGAAGCAGCAGCAACAGCAGCAGCAGCAGGATTAGCAGCAGCAGGATTAGCAGCAGCAGGAGTATTAGCAGCAGCAGCAGCAGCAGCAGCAGTATTAGCAGCAGCAGCAGCAGCAGCAGTATTAGCAGCAGCAGCAGCATTTGCAGCAGCAGCAGCAGTCACGTCTACATCAGAACAGTCACAAACTGCATCATTGTCAACTGCCTTATCATCAGCAGCAGAACCATTATCAGCTGTTTTAAATAGCAGCAGCAGCACTGTCAACTGTTTCAACATTAAAACTACGTAACTATTACTAAAACATTAAGGCAAAATATTAACAAAAATCAGAAGAAACAAAACAACAGCTGCACGAACAACAACAACACCAACAAACACACCAACAAACACAACAAACACAACAACCACAACAGGTAACTTGTTCCTTCATACGCAGTAATAAAGCATAGTAAATCTCGGGTCTGAAATCTGGAAAATCATTATCATTTGTCACAGACATCAAGTAATTTACGATTTTGCGTGTGAGGGGGCGCGGCCCTGTCGCTTGCCTGCTGTCTCTCTCCTCTCCATTTCTTGCACGATTAGAAAACATTTTTGTACATGAGCATTGACCTGATCCTCTGTGTTACTGTGTGTGTGGGGGGGGAACCTGCTGGAGAAGTCTAGCTGTAAAAATACACACACAAAAAAAAATATTCGTATCTTTTCTACCCCTCTGATGAGAAAAGTTTCATGCAGTCTTATCTATGTCTCTTCCACGACCCAGGAGGTGCCAGCAGTGAACAACTTTGAACATCTTCCCTTCCATACCTGTGTTACGACCTCCCCGGGGCTCGAACAGGGGGAGGGGATGGGGACCTCTTGGTCTGAGGACCTTCATACGACCTTTATGTCTTCGACACGTTGGGTTCAGTAGCCTTTCCGAACCCTCCAATATGCACTCTGGTGTTCACGTAGGGCCGACGGGGCCAAGCAAGTCGCTCACAGGGCGGCGCCTGAAAGATAAGTTTACGGGATGCAAGTGGTGAATCGACGGAATGAATTTGGTGTGAATTTGGTACTAGACTAGAAATAAAAAATGAATTTTGGAGAATTGATTTTTCAATTACCATCAACAGTAAAAAGAAACATAAGAAAGATCGAGAAAATTCGTGTTAGAATTATTAATCTTACTTTTTCGGTCATATTTAATAATATATGTCTACAGGAAAGACTGCTACCAAAATATACTAATATATATATATATATATATATATATATATATATATATATATATATATATATATATATATATATATATATATATATATATATATATATATATATATATATATATGTCGTACCTAGTAGCCAGAATGCACTTCTCAGCCTACTATGCAAGGCCCGATTTGCTTAATAAGCCAAGTTTTCCTGAATTAATATATTTTTTCTAATTTTTTTCTTATGAAATGATAAAGCTACCCATTTCTTCATGTATGAGGTCAATTTTTTTTTAATGGAGTTAAAATTAACGTAGATATATGACCGAACCTAACCAACCCTACCTAACCTAACCTAACCTATCTTTATAGGTTAGGTTAGGTTAGGTAGCCGAAAAAGTTAGGTTAGGTAGTCGAAAAATAATTAATTCATGAAAACTTGGCTTATTAGGCAAATCGGGCCTTACATAGTAGGCTGAGAAGTGCGTTCTGGCTACTAGGTACGACATATATATATATATATATATATATATATATATATATATATATATATATATATATATATATATATATATATATATATATATATATATACATATATATATATATATATATATATATATATATATATATATATATATATATATATATATATATATATGCTCGCCATAGCACGGGCTATGGCGAGCCCGTAGATATATAAAGGCTTTTGAGGAATCTTTAAGACATTAGCGAGTAATGGGAAAATACTGCTGTTAAACCCATCTCACTGATGATAGTGTGATACTTGACATTATTGTTCCTGAGATAACGAGGCGAGAAGCATTATTATCCAATCCCCAGGATAACGAGGGAGAGTGTATCATTATCCACGTCACGGGGATAATGAGGCAAGAGGCATCATTATCCACGGCAAAGAGAAAATCTGGGACCAAGCAGAGTTATCTTCGATCATTGTTATGTTCGATTCATTATTCTTATGACCAATCTTCATTTTCTACGACCAATCATTATTGTCTGAGACTAATTATAGTTAAGATCAATCATCAGTATCTAAGACCAATCATCTTTATCTACTACTAAATATTAGTATCTACAATCAGTCATCCATCTCCCCGACCAATCACTTTTATCTACGAATACTCATCATAATCTACAACCAATCACCATTATCTACGACCAATCATCATTATCTACGATCAGTCATCATTATCTACGATTAAATATCATTGTAAGCGGCCCAGGTTTAATTCAGCCTCCCGTGACATCATTAATAATGAGTCGAGGTATTAGGACTCAGATGGTAGAGGAAGCACTTTACTCTAATTAATCCATAATTGATCTCTAATTATCATTTTTTGTGATCCTTCTAATTGCACCAAAGTTGGTTTCCAGCTAAAATGAGTTAATCTTTCAATTTTTTTTTCCCTTGTCGTCTAAAAAGCTTTGATTTTGAATATGTTATTAAGATCATGATATGATATATTAATTGGGAGTATAATGTCATGCATCATGGCTATTAGCTTATGCAAATTCATCGATACGGTAATTAAGAGGTAATTTTGGTTGATATACTCGTCAATATCAAATAATATTTGTGTATTTTTTGGTGATGAATTGTGAAGAATCATCGGTTGGTCCGATGGATCTTCTAAGAGTATGATGGGTTTTGTGGCGCAGTGGTCTAGGTCCTCGCTTCACAATCGAGGGAACCGGGGATTGAGCCCAGTTCCCTCGATTGGCGCTAGAAATCGCCAGGTTCTAGAAATTTGTTATAACGTCTCTGGTATTTAGTGAATTTTTACTTGAATGTTCTGTTACTTATTGTGAGAACATGTTATCTGTAAATTAAGCTTCTGTTGAGTAAATTGTTTAATAGTTGGCGTCTTCAACGTTGTTTATGAAGTTCAGCATAATCAAGCCCAAACTACTTGGGCTGGACGGTAGAGCGACGGTCTCGCTTCATGCAAGGTCGGCGTTCAATCCCCGACCGTCCAAGTGATTGGACACCATTCCTTTTCCCCCGTTCTCATTCCAAATCCTTATCCTGACCCCTTCCCATGTGCTATATAGTCATAATGGCTTGGCGCTTTCCCCCGGATAACTCTCTCTCTCTCAGCATAATCAAATCTCTTTAAAAACAGTTTCCTTACCAACTCTAACCTCAAATTCTTCTCTCACACTCTCCTCACATTACGAGGTGCAGTTAATTACCTCAAAATAGTTTAATACCAATTCGTACATTGAACTAGTGAAGCAAACGACCTTGTTAACCTCTGAGTCCCGCAGTTATTACTCGGCACATCTGGTCTTCATGCGGTCAGGGATTTCTTGCGGATTAACTTCGTATTCTGCTAATTGCTTCGTCAGCCACAAAGTGCTGGGTCCTCTTTATGGCAATGATGGTAATGATTACTCTGATTGGTGGTGTTCTGGGGGGGAGGGAGGGTTCTTCATGGGTGTGGGCTACTTCATGAGTGTGGACTACTCCATGGGTGTGGACTACTCCATGGGTGTGGGCTACTCCATGGGTGTGGACTACTCCATGGGTGTGGACTACTCCATGGGTGTGGGCTACTCCATGGGTGTGGACTACTCCATGGGTGTGGACAACTCCATGGGTGTGGGCTACTCCATGGGTGTGGACTACTCCATGGGTGTGGACTACTCCATGGGTGTGGACTACTCCATGGGTGTGGGCTACTCCACGGGTGTGGACTACTCCACGGGTGTGGGCTACTCCATGGGTGTGGACTACTCCATGGGTGTGGACTACTCCATGGGTGTGGACTACTCCATGGGTGTGGGCTACTCCACGGGTGTGGGCTACTCCATGGGTGTGGACTACTCCATGGGTGTGGACTACTCCATGGGTGTGGGCTACTCCACGGGTGTGGGCTACTTCATGGGTGCGAGCTACACCACGGGAATATTGGCCAGTCATGGGGGGTATGGGATTCCTTTGTAAAATAAAGCTACAACAGAACACTCAACATCACATGCAACAATACATTCAACAAGCAATATCCTCCATCAAAACCATGCAAGAAAACTCTTGCAATAAAGCTAAAAGAAAACTCGTGAAATATACATTGTATTCATATGCAAGAAAAATGCAACTAACAACATATGCAACGCAGGTGTTACATGTTGCATACAATATATGCAGCATAGCAAGTACAACATGCAAAAACATATGTGGAACAATTAATTATCATAAAATCCATTATCTCATACTCTAACCACTGAATCATTAACACAGCCCAGCAGAGGAAATGCGTGTATACAAAGCTGAAAATAAACAGTAATTACTGACATACTTAATACAAATATACACTTTAAAGGAAAAATATTCAGAATAATACAAAAAGATAATCCGTGGGCATGGGTCAGTCTCTTCCGTAAACACAGCCACCAGGAGAGAAACATCACTACACAGACACCAGGAGAGAAACGTCACTACACAACCACCAGGAGAGAAACATCACTACACAGACACTAGGAGACAAACGTCACTACACAACCACCAGGAGACAAACATCACTACACAGACACCAGGAGAGAAACGTCACTACACAACCACCAGGAGAGAAACATCACTACACAGACACCAGGAGAGAAACATCACTTCACAGACACCAGAAGAGAAACATCACAACACAGCCACCAGGAGAGAAACATCACTTCACAGACACCACGAGAGAAACTCTCAACAGCCATAATGATAAACTCCCAGGTGAACAGAGGGCCTCGGGTGAAATGAAACATTGCCCAAACGTTTCCGTCCTGCCTCAGGAAAGGAATCGAGGACAATTTTTTGACCCGACTTAACTGATCATTCTCCCACAGAGCCCCTTTTGTTATCTCCCTTTAGCTTGTTGATTCATCAGCAGAATTTCAACAAGGTTGTTAGGAAATGAAGATAGCTGGTCCAATCCCCTGATGGAAATCACTGAGATTGAGGAAATGCTTTGTGGGGAGGAAATTTGCTGAGCCGTTCTTGGCTGCTATTAAACTCCCACCTTACTAGACACAATGACTTGGGCAGGCAGGAAGGGTGGAAGGAACTATCAGGAGAAAGTTCCAAGTTATAACGACTATATAGCACTTAGAAAGGGGGGTCAGGATAAGGATTAGAGACGGGACCCTGGGGAAGGAATATTGGGCAACCACTTGAACGGTCGGGGATTGAACGTCGACCTGCATTAAGCTAGACCGTCTTTCTACCGTTCAAACTTTTGTTTGCTTCGGCTGGAAACAATCGAAGTTTGAAGCTACCACGTATCTCTCCTTTAAAAATAACATTTCTTGAATTTATATAACAAAAGGATGTATCGGGTTAAAAAATTTCAATAACTCCAATAAAGTCATTTTAATTGATAATATTTATAAAGCAAGAATTACTACGTATAATAATCCCCCTTAACAGCAAGCAGAATAGCAGAGTTCAGCAGTAAAGATAGACCTTCAGCAAGGAATAGCAGGAAATAGAAAAATAGCAGGTGAAATAGGGAAAAAAATGCTGCAACAAATTCCACGAAAACATTAGTTTTCCTGAAATTTGTTAAGAAACCGAGCCATCGTAGAGGAAGAATATCTCTGAAAGTATTGACTTTAAACTTCTTCAGAATTGTGGTATAAGCAGAATATAGTTATATTCCAGTCAATATGATAATTACATTAATTATATTGTATATACTGTGTTCTTTGCGACAATTTTAAATACAAAATTATTTTTTCATTTATTAATATGAATTATAAAATGTATTAATTACAGCTTCTGTTGTCATATAACTATTGTTCACATGAACAAGGGAATCACACTAGTGTGATATACTATATCAATTAGAGAATTTATATAGTGAATAATAATAATAATAATAATAATAATAATAATAATAATAATAATAATATATTCCTGTGTATTAGTACATATTCGATAAATATTCCAATATATATATACCAGTATATATTTCAGAATACTGAACAGTCGAGTACATATCTCAAAATATTTTCCAGAATAAATTCTAATAATAATAATATCAGAGATTACAAGCACGCAGAGTTCTAGTTTATTTTGAGCTCATTCGTAATCATAAACTTTATGTTTTTTTTTTTTAAATGCAAATTAAAACTGGACAAAACTATACCCTCCGAAACTCCACATTTCGTAAAAGAACCAAGGACAAAGCCTTCATCTGAAGCAGCAGCAACAAAGAAGAGGTCACTGACATTGCATAAACTCAACATTCGCACGAAAATATGAGTATAATTCAGAGTTGAGTCCCAGTCCTGAATTGGAAAAGTTTGATAGATAGGGGACGTGACTCCACGGTCCGTCTGAACCCCAGGCCACATGGCTAAGAATTTCTCTACTTCAATCTATTTCATATCCTGTGGGTGGGGGGGGGGGAGATGAGAAGCTTGCATAGGAGCATCGACTGCTTTTCCCGCGTGTCGCTGTTGTTGACTTTTATGCCGACTGCAATTGCTCTCTAGTTCCTCTTGTTTTGATCTTATTCTTCGCACCTCGTAACTTTTGAGACGTCTTTCTTGACGGACGTCAAGATGGACGTCTATCAATGTCCCTATCTGTCAAACCATGTCCCTATCTGTCAAACCATGTCCCTATCTGTCAAACCATGTCCCTATCTGTCAAACCATGTCCCTATCTGTCAAACCATGTCCCTATCTGTCAAACCATATCCCAATCTGTCAAACCATGTCCCTATCTGTCAAACCATGTCCCTATCTGGCAAACTTTTCCACAATCGACTTGAGAATGGTCCAGGACGGACCAAAACGTCGTCGTCCCTACACCTTCTAGTGTGTGGTCTGGCCAACGTCCATCTTGACCTTTTAGTCCACCCTTCTTGGCCCTATACGTCCAATTTTAAGGCCTAATTTCGTAACAATTACCTTTTTCCTGGACGTTTTACGCTTTCTTAAGCTTCTTCTTGCCACCTGTAATGCTCCTGAATCTTATTTCTCCTTCCTTCTTAGCACCAGACGCGATCTTCCTCCCCCCATCCTTTAACTACTGCTGCCATTCCCACGGGTCTTGTAATAAAGTGAGGCAACTGGAAGACGACCGCCTCTTCCTGGTACTCCTCTCCCTCTTCCTCCTCCTCCTTCTCTTCCTCCTCCTGGACTCTCTCTATTACTCTCCCAGTGATGAGCTTCCTCAGACTAGCGTGCCCAGTCGATTTATAACCCCCAGGTATTTCATGTGATATCCCTTAGATGGGGACTTGGGGAAGAGGAGCAGGGAAAGGGAGGAGCAGGAGGAGAGAGAGAGATAAGGAAAGAGAAGGAGAGAGTGTAAGAAAAGAGGAGAAGGAGGGATTGCAAGAAAGGAGGATGAGAGATGGATAAGGAAGAATGAGGAGACGAAGAGATAGACAAAGGAGCAGAGAGGGAAAACAATGTAAAGGAGAATATAGAGAAGTAGAGAGAAAGGAAAAAGCGAAGGAAAAAAAGTAATCAGAATGAAAAACGGCAGAAAGTTGCAAGGAAAAACGAGGAGAGATACACAAATATGTGAAAAGAGTTTGAAAGAAGAGAGGTGATGAAAGCAGAGAAAGGAGACTGAAATGATCGGAAAAGTAGGAATGAAGGAAGGAATTAAATAAGAAGGTATGTAAGGTGGAAAGTAAAGGATTAAGTTAATTTAGTGAGACATGACATTGGTGCTGTATCTTTGGCTCCACTGACGCCCTAGATACGAGGTCATTGGCCTCCCCTAACTACGAGGTCACTGGCCTCCTACCTACGAGCTCACTGGCCTATCTACGAGGTCACTGGCCTCCTATCTACGAGCTCACTGGCCTCCTATCTACGAGCTCACTGGCCTCCTTCCTCAACCAAACAGCCTCGACCAGACAGCCAGAGAAAACAGAACTCTGGGATAACATAAGACTTCCTTATGAGGATTTCCTGTTATTCCACAGGACTGGAAAACTTCGATAGGACTCTCCCGGCTGCCTTGTCCGGACCATAGGAGCTCAGCTTGAAGCATGCTTTGAAGTGCTGCATTAGCTGTCGTTCCCTTCATGAAGGGAACTGCTGATCTAGAGCTATATTGATGAGGATTAAGTCACCCAATAGGGTGGCACGGGCATGAATAACCCGTAACTGTGGTACCCTGAATGTAGGGAAGTGTTTCCCTAACTAGCGTACCACTCGTGTAAGGGTTTTTCTTGGCTAGTGTGCCTTTCATGAAGTGCATTCATCTCTGTCTCATTTCTAGGAAAAAGTCTTTTTTTAGAGTTGGAAAACAAAATAATATAATATTTTTCCCTCCATTGTGCGTGGCCGAGATACATTGCTTTATATTTAGAGTTTTTATGGATCTTTGTGAATGGTTATTTAGTGTTTGGGTTTTAAGTAAATGGTGTAGAACTTGTATATAAAATGTTGTATATATTATAATGCAGGACTTAAAATGTGGTGTGTGATCAGCAGTGTGTGGGTGTTGTGTTGGTGTGTGGGGGGGGGGGGGGTGTTGTGTGTGGGTGTGGGTGTGGGTGTTGTGTTGGTGTGGGTGTGTGTGTGTGTGTGGGTGTTGTGTGTGGGTGTTGTGTGTGGGTGTGGGTGTTGTGGGTGTTGTGGATGTGTGTGTGTATGAGTTGAAGTATGTGTGGCATGTACTTGGGGTGAGTGATATGTGGGATTATCCCTCTAACTCTTACGTGTTCTCTTATTATCCTTAATATTATCGTGTTCTTATGTTATCCTCTCTCTCTCTCTCTCTCTCTCTCTCTCTCTCTCTCTCTCTCTCTCTCTCTCTCTCTCTCTCTCTCTCTCTCTCTCTCTCTCTCTCTCTCTCTCTCTCTCTCTCTCTCTCTCTCTCTCTCTCTCTCTCTCTCTCTCTCTCTCTCTCTCTCTCTCTCTCTCTCTCTCTCTCTCTCTCTCTCTCTCTCTCTCTCTCTCTCTCTCTCTCTCTCTCTCTCTCTCTCTCTCTCTCTCTCTCTCTCTCTCTCTCTCTCTCTCTCTCTCTCTCTCTCTCTCTCTCTCTCTCTCTCTCTCTCTCTCTCTCTCTCTCTCTCTCTCTCTCTCTCTCTCTCTCTCTCTCTCCTCTCTCTCTCTCTCTCTCTCTCTCTCTCTCTCTCTCTCTCTCTCTCTCTCTCTCTCTCTCTCTCTCTCTCTCTCTCTCTCTCTCTCTCTCTCTCCTCTCTCTCTCTCTCTCTCTCTCTCTCTCTCTCTCTCTCTCTCTCTCTCTCTCTCTCTCTCTCTCTCTCTCTCTCTCTCTCTCTCTCTCTCTCTCTCTCTCTCTCTCTCTCTCTCTCTCTCTCTCTCTCTCTCTCTCTCTCTCTCTCTCTCTCTCTCTCTCTCTCTCTCTCTCTCTCTCTCTCTCTCTCTCTCTCTCTCTCTCTCTCTCTCTCTCTCTCTCTCTCTCTCTCTCTCTCTCTCTCTCTCTCTCTCTCTCTCTCTCTCTCTCTCTCTCTCTCTCTCTCTCTCTCTCTCTCTCTCTCTCTCTCTCTCTCTCTCTCTCTCTCTCTCTCTCTCTCTCTCTCTCTCTCTCTCTCTCTCTCTCTCTCTCCCTCTCCCAGGTTTCCCTTCTTTGTACCACTCCGTATTCATGTGAAGTCCTTCATATGTAGTAGCGTTGATGTGGGCAGGAAGCCTACAGCTTCAGAAAGCTTCTCTTCCATTTCATCTGAAGTTTTTTTTTCCAGTTGCATATTAAAGTTGAGCAGTGATCTTGCATCAAAGGATGCTTGCAAGCAAACTCCTCCACACACAAGCTAATTACCTTCCAGAAGAAATATCTCCTGCTGCTCGATCTTCAAGATAACATTGCAAGGACTATAAGTGGGGAGTATTGCATTTGTTGCAATTTGCATATTTAAAGAAACATGGGAGTATTAAATGCCACTACTTGTTTACAATATTAAGAGCCTCGGTGATATGTAACCTGCAATGTATAATAAGCCTTCGTAACGTCCTAGTTTAAACCTTCGGCACGTCCTAGTATGAGTCTTCAGCACGACCTAGTTCGATCCTGGAATGAAAGAATACATAGAAACGGATGACTATCATGCCCATCATCATATCAGAGAGCAGTCATGGAAGCAATGTATTCGTCATATACTGACACATTCAGGTCAGCATTTGACATATAGTCCACTTGACAATGACTCAAGACGCTGAACAAATCCACAAGGGCCGTGACGAGGATTCTAACCTGCGTCTGAGAGCCTGCGTCTGGGATGCTCTTGGGCGCAAGTTCGAATCCTCGTCACGGCCCTTGTGGATGTGTTCATTTGATGCATCACGCTATTGTGATGTCTGTGTGGACCCGAGACGCTCTTCCTTCACTACTAAATTGTACTGTTGTCACTGCCTTGACAACGGTGACAACCAATTGATGGTTGTCACCTTAACGTGTTGTTGTTGTTAAAGATTCGCTACCCGGAACAAAAATTTCCAAGTAGCACGGGCTATGGAGATCCCGTAATAGACTTTTTCACCGTAACCATAGCACCCAATCTTATCCACAATTGACCTGCTGTATTTACCAGGGATAAAGAGGCAGGTTTTCGTCCCATCACCAACCAGATATATATATTGTATTTACATGCACAAAACTATGTCTTTCCCTATAAAATGGTTTCTCTCAAAAACAATTGAAAATCGATTCAAATTATGTATTCAGTAACATACTACAATTTCATTTTCTATGTATTTTTGTAATGTATTTGTATGTATTTTAATGTATTTTTTTAGATAAAATTCATCTTATAAGCAAACAAGTTCGGTATATATATATGAATAAACCCTTAATAACTAACTATATTAATTTATATATATAAGAAAATATCCTGTTATTACACAATAGGAAAAATGTATCCTGTCAGATGGAAGTCAGGTGTATTAGTCAGATGCTGACATTAAAATGTATGTAGGTAAATATGTGACTTAACAGCTTCAGCTTTGGGATGTATTGTGCTTCTGAAAGTGCAGCCTCAATGCTTAATTGCAAGTGTCGAAATGCAGCTATTTGATAAATTTGTATATTAGGATGTTAATTGTTATTCCTTGAAATCAAGTGTTTATTATCATTATTAGCGTTTTATGAAGGGTTTTAATCTCTCTCTCTCTCTCTCTTTCTGTTTGTCTGTCTGTGTCTCTCTCTCTCTCTCTCTCCCTCTCTCTCTCTCTCTCTCTCTCTCTCTCTCTCTCTCTCTCTCTCTCTCTCTCTCTCTCTCTCTCTCTCTCTCTCTCTCTCTCTCTCTCTCTCTCTCTCTCTCTCTCTCTCTCTCTCTCTCTCTCTCTCTCTCTCTCTCTCTCTCTCTCTCTCTCTCTCTCTCTCTCTCTCTCTCTCTCTCTCTCTCTCACTCTCTCTCTCTCTGTAAGAATAATGTTTTCATTTGAACATATACATTCTCGTGTATAACAAAGTGTGGTTCCTCTACGTGTAAGTTTACTGTAGTATCATTGAAAGTTGGGGAGAAAGTTGTGGAAAGTTAATTATCAGATCTGGATCTTGTTATCTGTCCTCACTGGGACATAGGTTGATAAACATGGATAGCAGAATGGATATCCTTACTAGGACACGAGACCAGCCAGCTTCGCGTCCTTCCTAGATCATGAGAAGAGCCAGATGAGTTAGTGCTCAGGCCAAGAGGACTGACTGGACACCAACGCTGGGTAAATTCAGAAAATTAGAGTTCCAGCAGGCCAGGCGCCCTGCATTAGCCTAATGTGTCCAGTGGCAGACTGCCCCAAATTAATGGATCATGGCTGGGATACAGGAGGGGGGGGGGGGAGGGATACAGGCTTACAGGTGGTGGCTTGGTGATGGCTGACTTTATTGCAGCGGGGACACGGTAGTGGCTGTTACAGTGGTGGTAAATTACAGTGCAACCTTCATCCTAAAATGTTTGTATTTACGGTCACTGTTAGTCGAGAGTGCCAAGATGCAGTGATGCAACACACTATAATGGTGCACACAGGCCGGTCGGCCGAGCGGACAGCACGCTGGACTTGTGATCCTGTGGTCCTGGGTTCGATCGCAGGCACCGGCGAGAAATAATGGACAGAGTTTCTTTCCCCTATGCCCTTGTTACCTAGCAGTAAAATAGGTACCTGGGTGTTAGTCAGCTGTCACGGGCTGCTTCCTGGGGGTGGAGGCCTGGTCGAGGACCGGGCCGCGGGGACACTAAAGCCCCGAAATCATCTCAAGATAACCTCAAGGCCAGAGAAGAAATCAGATAACTGGTTATTAGAGTCTAACAACAAATGGAAAGTAACGAGAACGAGGGAGAGCAGACATAGAACTAAGGCGAGAAAGATTGATTGATGAAGATTAAGCCACCCAAGAGGTGGCACGGGCATGAATACCCCGTATAGAGAGAGAAAGATCTCGAGTCAAGATCTATGTAACACCCCACCTCTCACTGGAAGACCTCTTAAATAAAACGTAAGATAAATATACAAAAAACGCCAACATTGAAACAACTTTTGAGATGTAAACAAGGATTTTTAAATAATATCTCAAACAACCGATGTAAAATATATATGAAAATCCAGCACGGCTGGTTAAGGGTAGGTTAAATAAGGGTAGGTTAGGTTAGGGAAGGTTAAATTAGATTAGGTTAGGTTAGGGAAAGTTAAATTAGATTAGGTTAGGTTAGGGAAGGTTAGGTTAGGTTAGGTTAGGTTAGGTTAGGTTAGGGAAGGTTAGGTTAGGTTAGGGAAGGTTAGGTTAGGTTAGGTTAGGTTAGGTTAGGGAAGGTTAGGTTACGTTAGGATAAGTTTTAGAGCACAGGTTAAGCGCAGCGTTCGATGAAGGTCATTCAGAGAGGCAACAGTACCGTTTAGTTAGAATAGTTTGAAGTTAGGATCAAAGATCACACTCTCCCGTTGATAAACCTCACTTCAAGCGGCCCCATTATGGAACCATCACCGTTCTAAACACAACGGTGTTTAGAACGGTTGAAAAGGTCAGAAGAAGGTCACAAGAAGGTCAGAAGACAAGTCACAACACTGAAACTGGAAACTAAAGCCTTGAACAAGGAGGACTAGTTAAGATATCTGAATAATCACTGGAGGACTAGTTAAGATATCTGAATAATCACTGGAGGACTAGTTAAGATATCTGAATAATCACTGGAGGACTAGTTAAGATATCTGAATAATCACTGGAGGACTAGTTAAGATATCTGAATAATCACTGGAGGACTAGTTAAGATATCTGGACAATCACTGGAGGACTAGTTAAGATATCTGGACAATCACTGGAGGACTAGTTAAGATATCTGGACAATCACTGGAGGACTAGTTAAGATATCTGAATAATCACTGGAGGACTAGTTAAGATATCTGAATAATCACTGGAGGACTAGTTAAGATATCTGAATAATCACTGGAGGACTAGTTAAGATATCTGGACAATCACTGGAGGACTAGTTAAGATATCTGGACAATCACTGGAGGACTAGTTAAGATATCTGAACAATCACTGGAGGACTAGTTAAGATATCTGAACAATCACTAGAAGACAGGTTAAGATATCTGAACAATCACTGGAGGACAGGTTAAGATATCTGAACAATCACTGGCAAACAGGTTAAGATATCTGAACAATCACTTGAAGACTAGTTAAGATATCTGAACAATCACTTGAAGACAAAAAACTCAGATGAGACACGAAGATAATATTCAACGTTTACCATAACAGCAATAGACAAGAAAGACAAAATAAAAATACCCTTGTTACGAAAAGCCTGCATAAAAAAAATATTGCAAATATGTTGCAGAGATGTGACAAGCTTTTGACTCGTGAGTAGTGGATAGTGAAATGACCTGCATGTGCAGACGAGGAGTCACAACAACGTGACTGAAATATGTTGACCAAACCACGAAAGTAAAGTGACGACAACGTTTCGGTCCGTCCTGGACCATTCTCACAATCGACTTGAGAATGGTCCAGGACGGACCGAATCGTCGTCGTCCCTTCACTTTCTAGTGTGTGGTCTATTCAGCTGCATGTAAAGGAAGTTGTTGCATAAACACTAAACTTATAAAGCAAATGTAACAAAATCAAAAGACGTTGACAGTAGTGTTCCATCAGAACCTTAATTTTTGTAAGGAGACGAGACAGATCAAGGAGATAATCTTTCCTCTCAGCAACCACTAACAGCTATGACCTACAAGGTTCAAACACAAATACTCACACACTCACACACCAGGGTGAGAACCAAAGTGAGAGAGAGCTAGACAAAGAGATAAAGAGAGAGATAAAGAGACAGAGAACACGGGTGAAAACATATGATGAAGGGAGACGGAAAGCAAAGAAGAACGAAAGAGGGAGAACGAGGTATGAACAAGAGAGAGAACAAGTAGGAGAAAACGAAAGAAAGAAAGAGAGAGAGAGAGAGAGAGAGAGAGAGAGAGAGAGAGAGAGAGAGAGAACAAGAGCGAGCGAGAACTAGAGCGAGAATGTTATGTAGTCAACACCTTTGGTATTGGCAACTGAGTTGAAGGGGCCTGACAGCTGAGTGGACAGCGCTCGGGATTCGTAGTCCTGACGATCCGGGTTCGATCCCAGATGCAGGCGGAAACAAAAATGGGTAGAGTTTCTTTCACCCTGATGCCCCATGTTCACCTAGCAGTATATAGGTACCTGGGAGTTAGACAGCTGCTACGGGCTGCTTCCTGGGGGTGTGTAACAAAAAGGAAGTCTAGTCGAGGACCGGGCCGCGGGGGATGCTAAGCCCCGAAATCATCTCAAGATAACCTCAAGATTGACTGGTGTCTCCTACAGTTGTAGAAATAGTGTTGTGAAGTGTTGAAAAACAACGTTTCATTCAACAATAAACACAGAGATAATCACTCTTTGTTTGATTTGACAGATTCTCTCTCTCTCTCTCTCTCTCTCTCTCTCTCTCTCTCTCTCTCTCTCTCTCTCTAGTGAGCAAAATAAACAATTCCAATATCTGTCTCGACGCCGTCCTCCATTGGCGCCTCTTAAACTATTTTTGTCGACCGCCTGATAACTCTTCCCCAAAGTTCCCCAAAACTGCACACGCGCACACACTTTGCCTGGCGCCTGTCTCCGTGTTTTGCTAACTTAGACAACCGGCCAACTTAGACAAGTTGTCAACTTAGACAACTGGCCAACTCAGACAACTTACCAATTTAGACAACTTGCCAATTTAGAAAAACTTACCAACTTAGACAGCTTGGCAACTTACACAACTTGCCAACTTAGACAACTTACCAACTTAGACAACTTACCAACTCAACCACATACCTTAAACTCAAAGGCAATAACGCTGTTTTGTTCCTTTTTTTGGGGATTCATGTATTACATCAAACGTAACAACAGAATTAAAATAATTAATGTTTCCTTTATGTAATTTGTCTCCTTCGAGCAAATATAAAATCAGCGCAACTGTTCAGTTTCTTGGTACTATATATTCTACTCTGTAATAACTGTTTACACTGCAATAATAATGACTCCACCTGATATGAAATCTAAATTTTGTTGATATATTCGCTTATGTAAATATTATTAAAACCAAATAAATATTTGAAAACACTAAAGAAGTATAAGTCGGTCTTCTAATATATATGTGAATACCTTTGAGCTGTAAAATCTAAAGGGACACCTTTATCTCATGAGATGATAAAGAAACTCTTAGATCCTAACTTGGTGATTGATTAGGTTCCCTAACTTAGGATTGGGGATCTTTTCTTTCCAAGATGGAAAGACTTGGTGTGTGAGAGAACTCTCTCTCTTAAACTGGTTAGTAATGACTCCATTGCCCCCCTTTCAGGAAGGTTCGTCCCAATTTCGCATCGTTTACGGGTTGACCCGTGACCTAGTATAAACATATTACATTCACTAGGATCATTATAGATTCGAACTTAGGCCAAAAAATCGCGGAACTTGATAAATTCAAGATGCTGCTTTTAAGAAAGTCTCTCGGAAGTAACCGTCTTTATATTCAAACTCTTCATTCATTCAAATTATTTATATTCAAAATATCGTAGCAAATAACATTTAATTTTTACGCGAATCTTACTAGATTCGATCTCGTTCCAGAATAATACGAGACTGTCGCTCTAGCAACTAGACCAGGATGACCAAATAATAGTCTTTCATTATTTAATATGATTTTCAATTCAATATTCCGAAGGAAATACTAAGAAATGAGAAGATAAAGACTCCAGTGAGGAGAAGAAATGGCAGCACTGCTGGTGAGAAGAAAATGGACCATTGAATGAATTCCCTCAGAGGAAGCAAGAAACTACAATGAATGCATTGTGGGAATTCTTTTGATAGAAGGTGCCAAAGTGGTGCTGGCTGTGATCTACAGCCTCAAGGGGGAAAACCAGAAGTGACCGAGGCAAGAATAGGAAATTATGAGAATAGACTGAATCTATGTCTTCCTGGTGACAGGAATATCCGCCCTTGACTGTGTCCTCACTGACTCACTCTGCCCACACTTAATACTGACTCACCCTCTCCGCACTTAATACTGACTCACCCTCTCCGCACTTAATACTGACTCACCCTCTCCGCACTTAATACTGACTCACCCTCTCCGCACTTAATACTGACTCACCCTGTTCCCCACTTAACACTGACTCACCCTGTTCTCACTTAATACTGACTCACCCTGTTTCCCACTTAATACTGACTCACCCTGTCCCTACTTAAAACTGACTCACCCTGTTCCCCTACTCAACACTGAGTCACCCTGTCCCCACTTAATACTGACTCACCTTGTCCCCTACTCGACACTGACATCACGTACGGTCTTAATTGGTCGTATTACTTAGCTTGTGGTTTACACGGCTTGAGCGACTGCCTTTCAGCCTACTCAGCTAACTACCTGCCTAAATGCCTTCCTCCCTCCCTGCCTACCTACCTACCTTCCTCCTTGTCGTATTTACTTACCTACTTGGTTGCCTGCCTTCGTGAATTTATTCCTCGATAAATGGAATACAGTTAGTCCTGGGGGCCAGATTCACGAAGGAGTTACGCAAGTACTTACGAACGTGTACATCTTTCCTCAATCTTTGACGGCTTTGGTTACATTTATTAAACAGTTTACAAGCATGAAAACTTGCCATTCAACTGTTGTTATTGTTATAAACAGCCTCCTGGTGCTTCGGAGCTCATTAACTGTTTAATAATTGTAAACTAAGCCGCCTAAGATTGATAACAGATGTACAGGTTCGTAAGTGCTTGCGTAACTAATTCGTGAATCTGACCATTGCTTCCCTTACTACTTCCCTATCAGTAATATCACTTTATACATATCTTGGTTATCTTGAGATGATTTCGGGGCTTTCTTTTTAGTGTCCCCGCGGCCCGGTCCTCCACCAGGGCCTCCACCCCCCAGGAAGCAGCCCGTGACAGTTGACTAACTCCCAGGTACCTATTTTACTGCTAGGTAACAGGGGCATAGGGTGAAATAATGTTTTAACCTCGGGCCTGACGACGTATCCAAAGCTTGTCTCTGACGCGAACTGACAAGAGCAGTTGTATGTGCAGTTAGGATGAAGCTGGCGTAGTTGGTGGAGCGTAGTGGAGGTCAACACACCACACAGGGCATACCTCCACAGTGCTCTCCGAGAATACGCCAGGACTAATTCCTTCATTTTCCGCGCCAGTGGCCCGTTCTGTCTCCACTACACAGGAGTACCAACCCCACACCCCCCCCCTCTCTCTCTCTCTCTCTCTCTCTCTCTCTCTCTCTCTCTCTCTCTCTCTCTCTCTCTCTCTCTCTCTCTCTCTCTCTCTCTCTCTCTCTCTCTCTCTCTCTCTCTCTCTCTCTCTCTCTCTCTCTCTCTCTCTCTCTCTCTCTCTCTCTCACTCCCTATTCACATCTCCCCCCCCCCACTCACCCCCTCCCAGCCAATCCTCTCTCACGAATTCCACCTTGAAAGCAGCAGAATCCCCTTTAGAGACTTTGAAACATCATTAAACTCAAATAGGATTCTGAACGTCGAAGGGAATAATGAGACACCAAGTTCACTATACTCGTTTTTTTGCTGAATCAGTCGGGATTGCCTCCTGATGGGTGGTGGTGGTGTCTGGTGGTACTACATACGACTCTCGTCTCGAATTAAATTCGGTATCTTGAGAATAATGCACTTAAAAGAACGGGTGTTAATTATCAGGAGTACGACTATATAGCACTTGGCTGGGATATGAGGACAAGGAGCTGGGATATGAGGACAAGGAGCTGGGATATGAGGACAAGGAGCAGGGGTATGAGGACAAAGAGCTGGGATATGAGGACAAGGAGCAGGAATATGAAGTCAAGGAGCTGGGATATGAGGTCAAGGAGCTGGGATATGAGGTCAAGGAGCAGGGATATCAGGACAAGGAGCTGGGATATGAGGTCAAGGAGCTGGGATATAAGGACAAGGAGCAGGGATATCAGGACAAGGAGCTGGGATATAAGGATAAGGAACTGGGATATAAGGACAATGAACTAAGATATATATATATATATATATATATATATATATATATATATATATATATATATATATATATATATATATATATATATATATATATATATATATATATATATATATATATATTCCATGTTGGATAACGCAAGGTGATGTGTTATCCAGTTGATGCTCGCTGTGTCAGTGTGGTGTGAATGGGCAGTTTTGTTCCTAAGTACAAACTCGTAGTTGGCAGTTAGATGAGAGTTTAATATGTAGTGCTTCAGCTATGTCTGGGGAACTAGTTTTGTGTACGAGTTCAATATACTAACTGGTAACACCAGCAATTTGACACTGCCGGCATTAGTGAGTGCAATCAATCATCACTAATTCAATTTTATTATTAATATGCCAATTAAAAAGTAATTACAAGCTAATCTCCAGCACCTGCTAACAATCCCCCACAATCACCTCTGACCTAAGGGGTGTCCTTCAAACGCATCATGCTATTTGCTATTGAATATAGAATAGAAAATTTGCTATTGAATATAGAATAGAATATTTGCTATTGAATGTATTTATTTGTAATATTTATTACAAATATAAATACATTTATATTTGCAATTATTCCTCTTGCCAATATTTATTACAAATATAAATACATTTATATTTGCAATTATTCCTCTTGCCAATACAGCAACGACATCCATACCTTATCACAACACCAAGGTTATCTTATTTTGAGGTTATCTTGAGATTATTTCGGGGCTTGGCGTCCCCGCGGCCCGGTCCTCAACCAGGGTCTCCTTTCTGTTACACATCCCCTAGAAGAAACCCGCAGCAGCTCCCAACTCCCAGGTACCTATTTACTGCTAGGCGAACAGCTGCATCAGGGTGAAAGAAACTCTGTCCATTTGTTTCCACCTCTGCCTAGGATCGAACCCGGAACCTCAGGACTACGAATCCCGAGCGCTGTCCACTCGGCCGATACGGCCTCCCACCAACCTCAAATGTACCAACTTGATACAATTTAAAATCATTGTTTCCTCTCTCAAAAAAGAAATGCAAAATGCAAAAATCTTCCAGAAAGAAATTCTTTTTGAAAATACATGTTTATATTACATATTTCGAATTTTCAGGCGAGTTTGGAAATGTTTTATGTAAAATTTCAAAGTCATAAACAACCCAACACTACACAACTGGCAGCACAATTTCATAGTAAACAATGCCATAACATTTATAACTTGGCTATATTTCAATTACAAGCTAAATCATTTAGAAGCACTTACATCACATTAATATATATACCAGTGTATACGTAGGCATGCATTAGCAACCACCTAGTTAAAAAGTAACAATATTCCTAGTTATTTAGATATACCTATATATATATGCCTTCCAGATGTATACACAGATCCTATAAATCAACGGTTTAACTAGCCATATATATATATATATATATATATATACATCTCTATTCATTTCACGTGTGCTGCAAAGCTGCTATCCTAATATTTCATGATAATGGTTATTCGTACTCTCGATATTCATCGCTATTGTTAACAATCAGACAAGAGTGATGTAAGGATGTATTCTGTATTAGCATTTTTATTCTGTATTTTTTAGCATTTTTAATGCTAAAATGAATGAATTTCTTGAGGTTATCTTGAGATGATTTCGGGGTTTTAGTGACCCCGCGGCCCGGTCCTCGTCCAGGCCTCCACCCCTAGGAAGCAGCCCGTGACAGCTGACTAACACCCAGGTACCTATTTTACTGCTAGAAAACAGGAGCATCAGGGTGAAAGAAAGATCGAACCCGGGACCACAGGATCACTCGTGCAGTGTTCTGTCCGCTCAGCAATCGACTCCTTTTACTGCCTTTGACTCCTATATTGCCAAACATAGGAGTCAAAGGTCATGTCAAGTCACTTGTCAAGACCTTTGACAAAGGTCACGTCTAGACCTTTGACAAAGGTCATGTCAAAGGCTATGTCAAGTCACCCGCGAGCACGTCGTACCACGTGTTCAGTACGTAACCCATTGCTTGTTCATGACGAACAAGCAGTATCCATTGAACAAATCCACAAGGGCCGTGATGAGGGTTCGAACCTCGTCACGGCCCTTGTGGATTTGTTCATATGATGCATCACGCTATTGTGATTTCTGTGTGTAATATCCATTGTTTGTTCATCATGAACAACGACTATATGCTTTGCTTGTTCAACATTTGCAAAGCTATTCTACCACTTATTCTCTCTTATTCATATACAATGTGCTATTTCCGCATTGTATTCCATGCGCGGATATGGCGAGCCCCACGTATGCGGAGCTGTGTATGTATGTTTAGATTGTGTGTGTGTATATTTCCCTCAAAACCACTATCCGTGTTAATGGAAGAACTAGCTAAGACTATGTGTATACGAGCGTCTGTGTATGCAAGGAGCTTTGAAGAATATTGTGAGGCGAGAGGCCGGCTTGGGGGACCTAATATTATGCTAATGGAAACGGCCAGGACTTTGCTGTTCCGTAGTCGGTCTTGTCGCAATGTTTTTCTATTGTAAATATATATATATATATATATATATATATATATATATATATATATATATATATATATATATATATATATATATATATATATTAACTTTCATTAATATATTAATGACATCGGCTCACAAAAATAATGTACTGTCCCGTTTTCTGTTTGAGTCGCCTGGCTTACTCGGTAAGGTTTAGAGAGAAAACTTTCAATTAACATTTTTAATGACGTTTTGAAAGTTTAGCAGAATTTCCTGCCATCCTAAGGTAACAGGTACCTAAGTTAATATTATTAACTTAGATACCTACCAGGAGTTCCTACGAGTTAGGTACCTACCAGAGTTAAGTCAAAGTTAACTTACTATTTGGGGAAAAAAAATCCAAAATTTATTTTAAATTTTTTCATTTTTAAATTACGTCCATTTTCGGCCATACGGATAAACGGCCAAATTCAGACGTAATTGATAGGAGGATAGGGGCATCAGGTACTGAATCGCGGAAACTTTAATCTTCTCAACCACTTGTAGGTAATTTAAAAGTGATTCATTCCCTTCGTATTTCTGTCCTAAAGTGGCCTTTTGCCATTAACATTCAATGAGTGATTTGAATGTAGTCACTGGTACAATCTACCAGTGTAGATTGTACCAGTGATCAGTATCTAACACTGGTACAGTTTGGTGTTTCCTTAAGGCCTCTCAACCTCTAGAGGGTTATTAAGGCCACCACAAATAACTTATTGACCACCATACAAGTTTGATGTTGATCTTAAGGCCTTTCCACTTCAGAAGGGTTATTAAGAGTATGAAAGTAAGTTATTAACCAACCAGCTAGTTTGAAGTTGGTCTTAAAACTATAGTGACCTCTGCAGGGTTATTGAGGACAATACAATACCTTACTACCCAGCAAGTTTGGTGTTGGGTGTAAAGCCTTTATCAACCTATTGAGGGGTTATTAAGGACACCAAAATAAATTACTGACTAACCAACACGCTTAATTTACTGCTAAACTTTGTCAAGGATTAAATTAAATTGTCAGTGAATTTACACCAGGAAACGGGTTACATATTTCCCTTGTGCAGCATTGGGCCTTAATGACCCCGAAAACAATACTCTGCACTTGCATACATTACAATAATCAACGATAATAAATATGCATTAAAATACCTTCTAATTTACAAAAGATTTACAAGTAAGATTTACAAAAACAAAATATTTACTTTATATTTAAATATTTACAAAATTATGTATAATAAAAAACAAAACTTTATATACAAAATATATATATATATACAAAACTTTATATACAAAATATATATATATACAAAACTTTATATACAAAATATATGTATACAAAACTTTATATACAAAATATTTACAAAATTATTTATTTTTACAAAAAAACAGACACAATAAGTTGATAGGACAATATCGTTTGAAAAAAAAAAATTGGCTTTCCGGTGAAAATTATTGTTTATCATTAGTTTGGAAAATGTTCTTTGTGGGTAAAACAAAGTGAAATGCAGTGAAATAATCAAATAATTAAATATGTCCGGGCTTCCCCCCCCCCTTGGGCATAGCTGGCAGATATACACATTGATAATTAAGACCTTTCTCTCTCTCTCTCTCTCTCTCTCTCTCTCTCTCTCTCTCTCTCTCTCTCTCTCTCTCTCTCTCTCTCTCTCTCTCTCTCTCTCTCTCCCTCTTTCCCTTCCTCTCTTTCTTCCTCCCTCCCTCCCTTCCCCGGGCATATCTTCCAGACATCCAGTTGGATAATTAAGATCTCGGTATGACTTTCTTCCTCTACACTTAGACAAATGATTGCCTTAATATTAAGTTGACCAGACCACACACTAGAAGGTGAAGGGACGACGACGTTTCGGTCCGTCCTGGACCATTCTTAATCGACTTGAGAATGGTCGTTGAGAATTCCATCCCTTCACCTTCTAGTGTGTGGTCTGGTCAACTTACTTTAGCCACGTTATTGTGACTCATCGCCTGCCTTAATATTACCTTAATCCCACACCACCTGTTTTCTTTATTAAATAAGGCAAATATACCCACCAAAAACTGAGTGAAAACATAAAGAAAGTGACTAATATCGCAATAAAATTGCCAAACACAGAGAGAGACATAGAGAGATCTTCTATGCCACGCTGAACTCTTTGCAATCACAGTAACTGCAGAGATTTCAGACCACAATTACCCCCAACATCATATATCGATTTCCGTCTATTAAAACGCCTTTTGTGATTTATAGAATCGGATGTGATACCCTACCACAGAATATGTATGGAATTGCATCCTCTTTTGCAATTGAAATGGTCATATTGGTTGGCAAATTCAGTTGTTAAATAACCACAACATAACGTCGGTCAGCACTAGATTGATGTTGGGAGGCCATTGGGGGATGGTGTCTATCTGACGTCGACTAATGACTGCTGATGTTTAGAGAGATAAGCAGCTGAAGATGCTAAAGGGCGCAGTAAGTTGTCGTGTATCGTTCAGGTGGTGTGCGTGTGTGTGTGTGTGTGTGTGTGTGTGTGTGTGTGTGTGTGTGTGTGTGTGTGTGTGTGTGTGTGTGTGTGTGTGTACTCACCTAGTTGTACTCACCTAGTTGTGTTTGCGGGGGTTGAGCTCTGGCTCTTTGGTCCCGCCTCTCAACCGTAAATCAACTGATGTACAGATTCCTGAGCTGTGTGTGTGTGTGTGTGTGTGTGTGTGTGTGTGTGTGTGTGTGTGTGTGTGTGTGTGTGTGTGTGTGTGTGTGTGTGTGTGTGTGTGTGTGTGTGTGTGTGTACCTTAACTCTCTGTATGTATGTCTGTCTCTGCTTCTGTCTGTCTGCCTCTCTCTCTCCCTCCCCACCTCTCTCTCTCTCTCTCTCTCTCTCTCTCTCTCTCTCTCTCTCTCTCTCCCTCCCCACCTCTCTCTCTCTCTCTCTCTCTCTCTCTCTCTCTCTCTCTCTCTCTCTCTCTCTCTCTCTCTCTCTCTCTCTCTCTCTCTCTCTCTCTCTCTCTCTCTCTCTCGCTCTTTCGCTCAGTCAACCACTGTGTCTCGGCCTCAATCACTATATTTCTCTATTACTCTCTCTCACTCTTCCCTCGTTGTCCTATTTTGTCTTGCTCTCACTCACACTAAAAGCTTACTTTCGCTCTGTGCTTAGCTGATCCTGCTCACCGGCGGGCTCTTAAGTTCACATGTGATTCGATCCCTCTCTTTCCTCTCTTTGTTGGTGTTCAGTTCCCCCCCTTTTTTAAATTCATTTAGCCGCTTATCGTTCCACTTTGGTTGGCATGGCGACGGACTTGATTTTTTGAATGATTGAGTATGATTTTTTTATGGTCCAATTGGTTGTGTGCTGTTCCTTAACTTTGTTATCGTATCTGCGTTCGCTCTCTGGTGATTGTTATCCATTTCCTGTTCATTTTGCCTCCTGTCTCCTGCTTCCTGTCTGCTTATTCCTAAATTCCATCCTAGACGGTAATCTCCTCCTGTCAGTTGACCAGACCACACACTAGAAGGTGAAGGGACGACGACGTTCCGGTCCGTCCTGGACCATTCTCAATCGACTTGAGAATGGTCCAGGACGGACCGAAACGTCGTCGTCCCTTCACCTTCTAGTGTGTGGTCTGGTCATCATACTTTAACCACGTTATTGTGACTCATCGCCTGCTCCTCCTGTCTGTTTCATCGGAACACAGAAGAATATTTTGGATAATTTTCTTATAACCACCTACAAATAAACACAGTATTTATGAGCTAATCACAGAGTTTACGTAAACTACTAACCCATAGTATACCAAGGAGCATATTGTTCTCCCAACTTTGTTCCCTGAACTACATCAAATCTAAGGATTATCCGGGAACTGTGGAGAAAAGTTCAGCTTGACCAATACAGCCACAAAGATTATCTTTACAAAATATGACAAAGAGAAACATATCTATAGGACACGAAGACGCCGAAGGGACCTAACATGGCAGATATTTTCAGCGTCCAGAATGCTTCACCAGCGATAAACTTTACTTTATAAATGATCAAATCCACAAGGGCCGTGACGAGGATTCGAACCTGCGTCCGAGAGCATCCCAGACGCTGCATGAATTGTTTCATTTGATGCATCATGCTATTGTGATTTCTGTGTGTACTTTATAAAAGTTTGGGGAAAGCAATTAATGGAAAGACGTCCTGAAACATTTAAATGGTAAATTGACCTGAAACAGTCAATTTACCAAATGTTTCTCTGCGTGAAACATTCATGTAATCAGAATCTCTGAGTAGACTTTTTTATTTAGGGACCCCAAAGCTAATTTAGGGTATCCAAGCGTATTTTAGAGAATCGAAGAGAAATTTAGGAATCGAAGGGCACTTTAGGGAATCTAAGAATAATTAAGAATATCCGAGAGTAATTTAAGGCTTCCAAAAGTAACTGACGGTATCCTAGAGCAATTTAGGGAATACAAGAATAGGGAAGAAAGAGTTGTTTGTGCTGGCAAATAAAAAGAATGTCTGTATGTGTGAAACGAAAAAGCTTTCCCTGGAAACACAAACCGAAACTATCTCTATTTCCCGCTTGTTACAACTTGTAATAAAGTTGTTACATCTTGGCTTAACGTGTTTATGACGTATTAGAACGTTGTTACAACTTGCTATATTGGTTGTTATAACTGGTTAGGTGTTAAAACTTGTTCGAACGTTGTACCAACGTCGTAGTTTCAGTGTGTGTGTTTGGAGAGTTGACACTCGCCCAAAGAGAGACCTCAAGGACTCTTACTTGATAATATTGGTGTTAATATTCAGACACTTCCTGGCGTTGCAGACTAACCTATATGAGACTGCAATATCTCTCTGTCATTACATTTTGTCTACGGAAAAAACATTAAATTGCATGCAAATTTTCCGTTGAAATTGTAAGCTTATTGCGTTGACCAATATGGTAATGCTTTCACTGTTAACAAGGAATTTATATTACACATATTCGGTATAAATACCGTAGAAATGAAAAACAATATGTACTAAAGATAAGCATATAAAATATATTACACTGAAATTCAGTGTGTTTCAGTAAAAAAAATTTACAGTAATTAACGCAATGTATGAATAAATTATAGGGAGTCGTTGTTTACTAAAATGTAAACACAATGAAAACAATTTCAACAATTCCACCGCTGCGAAGGGATATATATATATATATATATATATATATATATATATATATATATATATATATATATATATATATATATATATATATATATATATATATATATATATATATATATATATATATATATATATATATATATATATATTGGTGTATACTGGCAGCAGGTTTTCTTTCAAACATGTTTCATTGAATATGACCGCATATTCTGTTTTTATTATTTTCTGGTTTAGGGCTTCTATCCCTCTAACTATTTTCTTAGCATCAGGGCTTAATTGAAATAGGAGTTCTCCAAAACTCATTTTCGTACTTTTAAGGTGAAGAAAAGAAGTGATTTACTATAGAGTGTATTACACTTATTTGTATAATTTGCACGACGTTTCGAACCTCCATGGTTCATTCTCAAGTGAACAGATCTTACAATACTAGTTGATTTTATACCCGCATTAGGTCAGGTGATAATACAATGAAGGTGAAAACATTGGGGGATACATAAGGGATAAACATAGGGGCTGCAGAAGGCTTATTGGCCCATACGAGGCATCTCCTATCTAAACACAAAGATTAATCCAGTGTAATTGGCCTGTTATGTTGGCCATTGTCTTCTGTGTTGGCATCGATATGTTCTTGTCTTGTCCTTACTCTCATGGTGGGTAAAGTAAATAGTTCCGTGATTTGGGTGTTCATGGTAGGTCGCTCTATTCTTATGTGAATAAGAATAGAGTAATAAGAATGTAATCTTCTTTTCAAGAAGATTACAAATTCTTGAGGCAATTCACATAAGAATAGAGCGACCTACCATGAACACCCAAATCACGGAACTATTTACTCTACCCACCATGAGAGTAAGGACAAGACAAGAACATATCGATGCCAACACAGAAGACAATGTCCAACATAACAGGCCAATTACACTGGATTAATCTTTGTGTTTAGATAGGAGATGCCTCGTATGGGCCAATAAGCCTTCTGCAGCCCCTATGTTTATCCCTTATGTATCCCCCAATGTTTTCACCTTCATTGTATTATCACCTGACCTAATGCGGGTATAAAATCAACTAGTATTGTAAGATCTGTTCACTTGAGAATGAACCATGGAGGTTCGAAACGTCGTGCAAATTATACAAATAAGTGTAATACACTCTATAGTAAATCACTTCTTTTCTTCACCTTAAAAGTACGAAAATGAGTTTTGGAGAACTCCTATTTCAATTAAGCCCTGATGCTAAGAAAATAGTTAGAGGGATAGAAGCCCTAAACCAGAAAATAATAAAAACAGAATATGCGGTCATATTCAATGAAATATATATATATATATATATATATATATATATATATATATATATATATATATATATATATATATATATGACAATGTCAGACCACGGAGGAAAAATGAAACAGGAATATCCTTAAGTACTTTCGTATATTAAATACATCTTCAGAAGGTCCTTCTGAAGATGTATTTAATATACGAAAGTACTTAAGGAAATTCCTGTTTCATTTTTCCTCCGTGGTCTGACATTGTCACATTCTTAATCACGTGTTTATTTTCGTGATATACACACAGGCACACACACACACACACATATATATATATATATATATATATATATATATATATATATATATATATATATATATATATATATATATATATATATATATATGCGAACAAGTCTGAATGGTCCCCAGGCATATATGCAACTGAAAACTCACACCCCAGAAGTGACTCGAACCCATACTGCCAGGAGCACTCTGCAACTGGTGTACAGGACCAGTTTACCTTGTGTCTTGGTCTTTACTCAAAATTACAGTATACTGACATACACTACAAGTATCTTACAGTATACTTGTATATTAAGTCCTTTAGTTGGTTTTAGTAAATAGCCTTCCAGAGTTTGATACGCTTAACACCAAACATTAAATATTGACCATGTCGTAGCTCAGTCGATTAGGGCAGTGTCTGGGATGCTCTCGGACGTAGGTTCGAATCCTCGTCACGGCCCTTGTGGATTGGTTCATTAAATATCGCCAGATATATTTGAACAAGAGGAGGAGTACTCTATTTATCTTTGTATATACAATGAGATTTTTGACCTGAGTTTGGGCTACGTCGAGGATAAAAGTATGCGTTGCTGGTTGGTATATTATTGTAATTGGTCAATGATAGAGTAGTGGCTCTTTAGAGCTTGGGCCTCACAGACGTGGGGTCTTCGGTTAGATTCCCCTAGAGCCAAGGTGAATGGAATAGAGTAGTAAGGATATGCTTACAGGTGAGGAGAAGTGCATGAGGCAAGGAATCTTGAAGTCGAATTTCAAGATGCTGTAAAATTCAGTATAGAAATACAAAGTCAAATGCTGTAATGCAGTAAAAGGCAGAATAGTCACTCTACTTCTCTCCTTTACAAGTCTCCTTGGCTTCCCTTGAAGAAGGGAAGGGAACTATCAGGGGTAAGCACCTAGCCCTTACGACTATATAGCACTTAGAAGGGGTCAGGATATGGATTAGGGATGGAACGAGGGTTGGGGGAAGGAATGGTGCCCAACCACTAGGACGGTTGGGGATTGAACGCCGACCTGCATGAAGCGAGACCGTCGCTCTACCGTCCAGCCCATGCAATATAAGCCACGGTTGTTGCCAGGTGTTTGAAAAAGCAGGTGTGTGGGAGGAACCGACTTCCTCTGTCTGTCGGCATTGTGAATCCAAGAACACATCTGTAAGCTTTTTTGGAAGCTGTGTTTCCTCATACACTATGTAGGAGAAAAGTTTTCTTACCCTGTCAATGTAAAGACAAATGAGAATATTTTTCTTTCCAGATTCCAATGGAATCTGCTTTGGAATTAATGGCATCTGGAATGGAATTAAAACCCAACAGAATTAATCCACAATCACCCAATTAAAATCCTAATTATGAACGCCCAACAAAAATATAAAAACCCAATCGCTCAATCAGGTCGCGGGGACGTTGGTTCTTCGGGATAATTGACAGGTTTACGATAGACAGGGTAAGTGCTCAGTAACTTACTATATTATATGGTGTCTGACAGATCTATAACCCTGTCCATGGAAGAGAGAAGAGATATCTAACCCTGTCCATGGAGGACAGAAGACATATCTAACCCTGTCCATGGAGGACAGAAGACATATCTAACCCTGTCCATGGAGGACAGAAGACATATCTAACCCTGTCCATGGAGGAAAGAAGAGATATCTAATCCTGTCCATGGAGGACAGAAGAGATATCTAACCCTGTCCATGAAGGAGAGAAGATATCTCTTACCTTCTCCATGGAGGACAGAAGATATCTCTAACCCTCTCCAAGGAGGACAGAAGAGATATCTAACCCTGTCCATGGAGGATAAAATCTAAATGTACTGAGTACCATTGCGCATAAATGTCCACGTCTGTTGTAGAAATAATCTAAAAAAGATTAAAACAGCTCACCAGAGCCAAGTTGAAGTCACAGCCGCAGGAGCACCTACTCAATCTAGCCAGTCGATAAACTAATTCATAGATTCAGAACCCAACCACCAATTTGGGATCACTCTTCTAAGATGATTGCAATCCATAAGACTTAAAATTCCAATTAAACGGTACTCTTCATTGCATCTGTGGCGCCCAACCACTTGCACTAGACGGTAGAGCGACGGTCTCGCTTCATACAGGTCGGCGTTCAATCCCCGACCCCCTCCAAGTAGTTGGGTACCATTCATCCCACCGTCCCCATCCCAAATCCTTATCCTGACCCCTTTTAAGTGCTATATAGTCGTAATGGCTTGACGCTTTTTCCCTTGATATTTCCCTCATTACATCAAACGATTCCCTTAGGGATGAAATTGGACTGTTTACCTAAGATTGTGCCCTTAGCCCTGCCAAGTTACTTGACACTCGATAGCAATATTGTGTAGTCCAACACAGACTTGAACGGGATGTCACAGCATCCATTATTGATACTGACTTGTCCCGGTGCTTTTTATAGAGGCAGTATTGACCCAATGTAATCAGAATAGAACATACGAAGTAGATGAGAAAGATTGTAACAGGACAATACGTGTTTCCTCATAAATTTACGTGATGAGGAACATTGCAAGAGGACAATGCAGGTTTCCTCATTAAACGACGTGTTGAGGAAGATTGAAAGACAGGGGAGAAATTAATGAAGAAAAGGGGAGAGATGGGGTTAAGAGAAAAGGGTGAAAAAGAGCGAAAAGATGGATAAAGATGAGGGGTGAGAAAGCTATTAGAAGACGCAGAGGGGAGAGGGAGAGGGGATTGATAGAGAGGAATGAGAGTCAAATTGAGAGGAAGATAGGAAGAAATGGTGAGTGTGTTTGGGAGAGAATGAGTGAGAGCAAACACAGGGGAGAGTAAAAGAGGGAGGAAGTGTGAGGCAGAGTGAAGGGAGGGTCCACGAGGAAGGGGGAGAAGGTAGAGCGTCGGAGATGGGAAGGGGAATATGAGAGAGAGAGGGAGAGGAAGGGAGGGAGAGTGAGCGAGGGATGGAAGTAGGTATTGAAGGAAAAATTGACAAAGTGAGAAAGGGAAGGAGAAATTCAAGCCAAGGAGCGAAATTCAAGGCAAGGAGCGAAAGCCGAAAGATTGATTAGTATATCTCTCATAGATAACGCTTCTAAATCAAAATCTAAAATATACAGTGACAGAAGGGAGGGGATAACAGGCGGTTCCCGGGTCTCCCCAGACACGGTGGCATTTGCGAGCCCACAGAATATGCAAATCTGCCTCAGCATTTGCGTTGTGTCTGTCACTATCTCTAACAGTTGCACCAAAATCTAAATTTAAATCGTGAATTTGAGAGTGACAGAGATGTACTAGAAGGAAGGCGTAGAGTGGAACTAGTACAAGGGGGGTGTGGGTGTACTAGTAAGGGTTATAGTTGTACTACTAGGTGAGTGTGAATACTAGTAGAAGGGTGTATGTGTGTGTGTGTGTGTGTGTGTATGTACTAGTAGAAGGGTGTATGTGTGTGTGTGTGTGTGTGTGTGTGTGTGTGTGTGTGTGTGTGTGTGTGTGTGTGTGTGTGTATGTACTAGTAGAAGGGTGTATGTGTGTGTGTGTGTGTGTATGTACTAGTTGGTGAGTGGGTGTATTCTAGTATGTGTTGGTGTGTGTACTAGTTTTTGGGTATCTCTGTGTACCAGTAGGTGGGTATCTCTATACCAGTAGGTGGGTGTCTCTGTGTACCAATAGGTGGGTATGTGTGTGTGTACTAGTAAATAGGTGTACCACTTCATGAACCCATTATATTTTCATTATATTGTGGTCAATATATGTCTTTTTCATGCTACTTTTTCATGCCTCTTGAGCTTGCCTTTAGTGACTAATGGCTGTGTTGCATACTGGAGCCATTTTCTCCTTTGACAGGTGATAAGGACACCAAGGGGTGATTCACTGTGTCCCCGGATGAATCAATAACCTTGTTATTACCACCTAATATCAAGTACAAATTGGAGGAACTATAAGTTCTATAGTTAGAACTCTATTCTATAGAATTCTAATCTATAGTTCTCAATTAGAACTATAAGTTCTAATTGGAGGGTTCTATAAGTTCCATTATTTCTATAAGTTCCATAAGTTTCAAATCCTCTCTAAAGAGAGGATACTTGCACGTGGGTCTCTGGTATACCTATGTTCCAACTATGCTTCTGCCTTGTCTAAATAGTTTCCATGCTAGTTATGGGGTTAGAGAAGCAAGGGAGTATTTGATATTGCTGCCGGACATTGTTTTTTTATTTAATCATCTTGTGGTTTATATGATACGAGACCTGATCTGTGAATCTTTCCCTTCTAGAGTCTTTAGGATCGTCTACTATGATCCTCCTTTCGTGCAGAGCATTGTCCCCTCTGGTTTAATATTTCGGGACGAGTGACCATGTCAAAATGTATGAGATTTTCTCATACATGAGATGAGATTGATGAGATTACATGAGATGAGAGAGGAGATTGAAGAGGTCACTACCAAGAAGGTAGAAAGTTCAATCGAAATACTCTCAGTGAATTTCAGTCAAGAGTGGTTGACCAGACGCAGGTGAGGAATACATACGAATGAAATTTTATGAAAATTTCAAAAATTTTAAAACATTCAAGGTTTAATCGTGGTTATATAACAGCTTATTGAGAAAGTGCTCTGTCCGGCAAGCTTACAAAGGGGGTGGCAAATTCTACCCTCCCTTCCCCCTCCCCCTCCCCCTTCCCCTCCCCCTCCCCCTCCCCCTCCCCCTCCTCTCCCCTAATCCCCAATTCCCCCTCACTCCATCACCCCCTTTCCCCATTCCCCCCCTCCTCCCTCCTTCCTCTCCCATCCTTGCTTCCAGCTTGACTTGCATGAACAAGTGTCCGATTCCTGGCTACGTGGAATAATGGTAAAGCACTCGCCCGGCACTTGTCCAACCACTTGGGCTGAACGGTAGAGCGACGGTCTCGCTTCATGCAGGACGGCGTTCAATTCCCGACCGTCCAAGTGGTTGGGCGCCATTCCTTCCCCCCCGTCCCATCCCAAATCGTTATTCTGACCCCTTCGAAGTGGTATATAGTAGTAATGGCTTTGCACTTTCCCCTGATAATTCATTCATTCATTCACCCGGCGCTTCGCAAGCGTTTTCGCCTGGGTTCGTATCCTTACCGGGGAGGATTGACTGGGTGCCAATCCTTAACTGTTGCCTCTGTAAAACCCAGCAGTGAATGGGTACCTCGTTGTTAAACGATTTAGCGGGTCGTATTCCGGAGAAAAATTAGGATTAAGGACTTGATCGAAATGCTACGCGTGCTAGTGGCTGTACAATGGCTACTTTCTGGAAAAGCAAGAGTCTCCGCTAGAAAAGTCTATGGGAAGGCAAGCGACCTACCTCATTGGTCCTAAACAAGGGATTGGCTAAGCATCCAAACGTCTGAGATTCACAAGATCGCTGGATCTGCAGCAGTGACTCCAAAGGTGGATAGACAACTTAACCTTTGCTGTGGATCCTTGTACACAAAAGTTAAGGTTAAAACAATACTCAGCTTTGAGGTTGACCAGACCACACACTAGAAGTTGAAGGGACGACGACGTTTCGGTCCGTCCTGGACCATTCTCAGCTTTGAGAATGAACGGGCGGCAGCGAGTTTTGAATTGGCTCGGAGTTACCTAGTTTAAGTTTACGAAGCTGTAACGAGTGTGTTCCGATAACGAAGACTTGCGGCCTTGAATGAACTTGTGTCAGAAGCAAGTTGGAGGGGAAAACCGCCCCTCAGATAAAGTTACAGAAACAGCGAGGAAGCCTTAAACCCAGAGAGGCCGTAACACTAATTCCCGGCGGTAACGATGACAAGGAGTGTAACGAGGTGGTCGTAACACAAAGTTGGTGTAACATTAGAGGGGTCGTGGAGGGGTCGTGGAGGAGGGTCGTGGAGGGCTGAGAACGACAGCACCAGCTGTGAAACTTGAACGTGGCAAATATCCCAACATTTTGCGGTGTAGTAATGCTTAATTTTTTTGAGCGACCGACATGACAAGAACTCTTAAACTCTTAGAGCTGCGTCGAGGCGCTCTTCAGGCAAGCACTGAGAACCTTCCGACCGCCATTCATACTCTTAAGAGTTTGCAAATAATCTTCTAGCAAAATATTAAAGCTTAAACTCTTAATTTGATCATCTTATTGTCTGCTTCCTGAGTCGTGTTTCTTGCTGTGAAAAGTGAAAAGTGTCTGTGTGAAAAAAAGTAATTAGTTAGTAGTTAATAACAGTTGATTGACAGTTGAGAGGCGGGCCGAAAGAGCCGAACTCAACCCCCGCAAGCACAACTAGGTGAATACAACTAGGTGAATACACACACACAAGCTCCCGAAGCACTCCGTAACACCTGTCTAACTCCCAGGTACCTATTTACTGCTAGGTAACAGGAGCATCAGGGTGAAAGAAACTATGCCCATTTTTGTTTCCGCCGACGCCGGGAATCAAACCCCGGGCCACTAGACTACGTATCCAGCATGCTGTCCACTCAGCCACCAGCGCCCTGACACCGTGTGTATATGTATATGTATAAATGTGTGTATTCATAAAATACGAATCTATTTGTAAAGTAAACTCACCAATAAATAGCCAGAGGGAGGGCTCAAAATTCCCATAATAATCCAGCATTTGGTAACGGTAGACCAAATTTAGTTTCCGCTCACCGTAAACCAGCAGGTAAACTCAGAACTGGCCATATGTTGATAGCAGGCGGCCTTCATAATGACCAATTTAAATGATAATTATAGTTGGGAGAGGACCGCTGGAAATGACTAGGCACGCACCGCCAGCCAAAACCCAGATCCCTGCGTGTCTGCTCCTCCGTGGAGGGGGGCACTGTGCTGTAGAGGACGAGTGTAGAGCAGAGGACGAGTGTAGAGCAGAAGAGGACGAGTGTAGAGCAGAAGAGGACGAGTGTAGAGCAGAGGACGAGTGTAGAGCAGAAGAGGACGAGTGTAGAGCAGAGGACGAGTGTAGAGCAGAAGAGGACGAGTGTAGAGCAGAGGACGAGTGTAGAGCAGAAGAGGACGAGTGTAGAGCAGAGGACGAGTGTAGAGCAGAAGAGGACGAGTGTAGAGCAGAGGACGAGTGTAGAGCAGAAGAGGACGAGTGTAGAGCAGAGGACGAGTGTAGAGCAGAAGAGGACGAGTGTAGAACAGAGGACGAGTGTAGAGCAGAAGAGGACGAGTGTAGAACAGAGGACGAGTGTAGAGCAGAAGAGGACGAGTGTAGAGCAGGAGAGAGAGCGGCCTCTGCTACTCTACACTCCTCTTGGGGGCCAGATTTAGGTCCCGCTGTCATTAAATAGCAAGTCGAAGGAATCTACCAAGTTAACACTCTTAGAAAAATCTAAGAGTGTTAAGAGCTCTCAAATCTACTTAGTAGATTTGAGAGCTGGGAGGTAGATGAGGGCTCTATGAGTTATGGAGTTGGTGTTTGGGTAATGGGGAGTAGATGAGAATGTGGTGAGTGGTAGATGGGTAGGAGAGAGTGGGTGGCGAGAGTAGATGCGGGGGTAGGAGAGAGTGGGTAGTGAAAGTAGACGGTTAGATGCGAGTGGGTGGTGAAGGTAGGTGGATAGGGGGTGTGTAGGTAGAGAAATTAGATGGCTATGGGGCGACTAGGTGGTGAAAGTACTTTCACCTAGGTAGTAAAAGTAGATAGGAAGGTAGGATTGGTTTGTGAAAGTAGATAGGTAGGGAGTGATTGGAGAAACTAAATGGGTAAGGGCAAGTGCTTGGTGAAAGTAGATGGGTAATATCAATTGGGTAGATGCGATTGAGTTACCTTGCTTGTCTCACTTTAAAAAAAAAATGCAAATGCGTAGACATGTTCAAGAGGAAAATAACACGAAGAATTTAAAGAACATGGACAGAACATTCAACTGCTGTTCGCCATGATAGAAACACTAATATCTCCACCATAGCCACGAATACCGCAGAAGCAATCACAATTCCCGACGCAAACGGAGGTAAAAATATCCCTGTGACGCAGGAATTCATATAGACAAAAGCACCTTTTTTTGGTCAACCTCGAATGACTGAGTCTCTGCATTCAATTCCTAGTGTAGTTTAGTTGGTGTGTCGCTGCCAGTGTCGCCATCTAGCTGACTGGATCGCTAAACTCGACCATAGTAAATAAAACATGGAACAGCTGACCATAGTAAATAAAACATGGAACAGCTGACCATAGTAAACAGTACATGGAACAGCTGACCATAGTAAACAGTACATGGAACAGCTGACCATAGTAAACAAAACATGGAACAGCTGACCATAGTAAACAAAACATGGAACAGATGACCATAGTAAACAGTACATGGAACAGCTGACCATAGTAAACAAAACATGGAACAGCTGACCAAGTCGTGTCCGAAACGCGAGGGTTTATACTTATTACTCTGTGCATTTCAAGACTAAATACCCGAATGTGGCCTTCAATTTCTGGTGTGGCTGTTGGACGTCGCCGGAAACTATTCCCCTGTGGAGAGAGAGGCTTAATTGTTGCCTAAATTCCTTGCAGGTGTTGCATTGCCTTTGCTTCCACGAACCACTAACATCCATCTTGCATGGGTTAAACATCAGCATCAACTTCCATACGAGTTTCTGTTGTGTAAAGATGATCAACACTCTATAAACTCACCGCTTAGGCATTTAAAACCCCTAATGAGTGGCACTAAATCAAGATATTTCTATATGAGGAAAATAATACAATACGATTCAGCGGCATGGGATCTTTTCCAAATGACGTATATCACAAAACTAGAATTAAATAGACTAAGCTACTTGGGACGTGGAGAATTGGATCTCACAACACAAAAGGATAGAAGAAATGGAGAGGACATGATCCCGACATACAATACACATGAATAAATAGACAAGGTGGATATGGACAGGCTGTTTAGAGAAAATGCAGCAATAGTTTATAGATGAGAACTAGAAACACAAATCATCCGATGCAACATGATGAAATAATTGCAAAATCAAAAAGACATTGTTGGAAATATTCTTGATGAAAACAGAGACACAGCATCGCTCAGGCAGGCTAATTCTTATTTATGGAATTACTGGTATTCATCACAATATATACCTGTAATTCAATAACCAATTTAACGCACATTTAAATGATTAAATCAGAGATAAAAATCACAATACCCTAGAGAAGCAGACTTCAGTATTTCAAAACAAATGCTTTCTGTAACATTGTTACATACAAAAATTCAATAAGCAAATGCCCCAGGCGACCTAAGGGATAGTGAGAATGTCATCGGGTGGCATTGAAACACTGCAATCTCTCACCCTGTCCATGGAGGACAGAAGAAAATGTATATATGCTGGTTAGCATTGTAAATGTGTGGCCACGTTTGTGGTAGAAAAAAAATGCAATCTGCGCTGCCTCAATACCTTCTTGTGAGGAATATTAGGAGTTGTGTAGCGTTGATTGTAGCAGAGATAGAAGTTGAAGACTACCGCAATGACTCGGATTCTGATCATACAGTGTGTTCCTAAAGATGTATTTCGTTGTGACCTGCCAAGTTTGCCTTATACAAGGGTTATTGTAGCCTTGTATTGGGCCTTGTATGAGTCTAAATTTGGTTTGTTAAATAATCTTTTCCTATGTGAATTTGTATAAATTTTGATCTGGATGACTCAAGTCACCAAGTGAGTATATTTTTATCGTATGTTATAGTCAAGTCAATATGAAGATGTTAATTTCTGTGATGAGTGAAAGAACGTATTGATTACATGAGTGACAAGGTGTCTTGGAAAACTTTCTTGAGCTTAAGGAAATCTTCAAGTGACACTTCATGTTAAATTTCTCTTACGAGATGGAGAGCTAAGGGAAAGTTTCTATTCTAGATGTAACAGTCTAGGAAAGGATTTGGGACTTTGGTTCTTTAGTCAACACAAAGGGAAATAAAGGACTATGCCTTAATGCTATAAATGAGTGTTATGGCAGGTACAAGGGAAGCGTTGTTGAAGCTTATGTCAACTATGCTGTTACAAATAGAAGCAGGTTGACTAGAAACTCAGTCAAGTAAAGCAAGTTATCGTC
Source organism: Procambarus clarkii (assembly GCF_040958095.1). Lineage (NCBI taxonomy): Eukaryota > Metazoa > Arthropoda > Malacostraca > Decapoda > Cambaridae > Procambarus > Procambarus clarkii. The sequence goes on along the minus strand of NC_091153.1, from coordinate 7,059,950 downwards.
AACAAGGATATCACATGGTTTCTACAAATAACGAAAATATCACCAGAGATATCCTGCCCAAAAACAGTGGCAAGAGAAGATTAGACATAGCCAAGGCACTACACATCAAACACTCTCATCCAGCTGTAAACAGCCAGATTACCCTTAGTTACATCTTACCTTTCTTTATAGCAAATAAGAACTTTCGCCCTTCAAAACATTTATATATTACACCACAGAACGTTGACTATGTATTGCCTCAATTCACCTCATACTACTTGGTGAACAAATGTCACTATATATTCACCGTGTCATGGATCACCAACCCTTTTCTGGAACTAGTGTTTACTGGTTTCCCTTTTTTTTCATTTACATGTATCCAGGTTTGTTCATTTCTCGAATCGAGTTGATATTTTCAACACTGAATATATCCTTATTGTTAACACGTTTGATCCAGTTGTTAACACGTTTGATCCAATTGTTAAAACGTTTGATCCAATTGTTAAAACGTTTGATCCAATTGTTAAAACGTTTGATCCAATTGTTAAAACGTTTGATCCAATTGTCAAAACGTTTGATCCAATTGTTAAAACGTTTGATCCAATTGTTAAAACGTTTGATCCAATTGTTAAAACGTTTGATCCAATTGTTAAAACGTTTGATCCAATTGTTAAAACGTTTGATCCAATTGTTAAAACGTTTGATCCAATTGTTAAAACGTTTGATCCAATTGTTAAAACGTTTGATCCAATTGTTAAAACGTTTGATCCAATTGTTAAAACGTTTGATTCAATTGTTAAAACGTTTGATCCAATTGAACAAATGAAGTGTGTTTGATCCAATTGTTACACATTAACCACTTTACACTTCTAAGCCTTTCTACACTGAATTGACTTTTGTTAAAATTTACTCTTCTTCTCGTCATATGTAAAGTTGATAATTCCCAGGAATAACTCGTCTTTCTCTTAACATTTTACACGGTAATTACATCCATTCCTTAGTGAAATGGACAAAAATATTCTGCATAATCCAGGTGGGGTCTCACAGGATGAACCACACAAAGGAAACTATTAACTATTTCAAATAGACTAAGTGAGCTTAATCTCGTGTCGTTAGAGACAGAGGGGATATTGCCACCTGTAAAATACTAAAGGTTAATGGCGAGATAGAGAGGAACACGATGTTTGACAGAGTTGTCACTGTTCGGAACTCGGGGGCCAAATTTTTTGTTTGGATCAGAACAAAGAGACACAAAGTGTTGGGGTCATATATAAGGGACACTAGGGGATGCGGTCATATATATATAAGGGACACTAGGAGATGGGGGGTCATATACTGTATAAGGGACACTGGACACTAACTTTAGGAACTAACTGGATTGTTGACCAGACCACACACTAGAAAGTGAAGAGACGACGATGACGTTTCGGTCCGTCCTGAACCATTCTCAAGTCGATTTCAGCCAGGTTATTGTGACCCCTTGTCTGCATAGGGACACTGGAGTTTGGCGCCAAAACAAGGGGACACTAGGGGTAGTGTCCACATCAAGGTTACACTATGGGTAGATACCTAAATGAGGAGACACAAGTGGATGAAACATTGTCATTAGGGCACTAGAGTATAATGCCATAACATGCTGGATAAGGAGTCAGGGGGAGCCAATTGGGGTTTGCACCAGAACACGGGAACATTAATGATTGGAGTCAGAACTATCTTGAGATGATTTCGGGGCTTTGGTGTCCCCGCGGCCCGGTCCTCGACCAGGCCTCCACCCCCAGGAAGCAGCCCGTGGCAGCTGACTAACACCCAGGTACCTATTTACTGCTCTATTTACTAGGAGACACAAATGAAAATTAATTAACAAAATGAGCCGGAGGGATATAAGGATTTCTGCAATCGATGCACCTGCAGGTAAGAGGCTCGTGCAGATGAAGAATTACACCATTAGATGATTGAAGTTTCCTCAGCATCACTGTAGTTGATTACTTTAAGAGGCAGACGCAGTTGCACAAGGATCACACAGTACGCCTACTGTGTATGCTATCAGTGCAAAGTTAGCAAACAGGTGACAAAATTGAAATGGGTAGACATTAAGGTCGATTTTTTTCGGTGCTCTAAATGCAGGCCGAGCAAAGCACAAGTAGGTGAGCAGATATTAATCCAGGTGAGCAGATATTAATCCAGGTGAGCAGATATTAATCCAGGTGAGCAGATATTAATCCAGGTGAGCAGATATTAATCCAGGCGAGCAGATATTAATCCAGGTGAGCAGATATTAATCCAGGTGAGCAGATATTAATCCAGGCGAGCAGATATTAATCCAGGTGAGCAGATATTAATCCAGGTGAGCAGATATTAATCCAGGTGAGCAGATATTAATCCAGGTGAGCAGATATTAATCCAGGCGAGCAGATATTAATCCAGGCGAGCAGATATTAATCCAGGTGAGCAGATATTAATCCAGGTGAGCAGATATTAATCCAGGTGAGCAGATATTAATCCAGGTGAGCAGATATTAATCCAGGTGAGCAGATATTATTCCAAATATTAATCACAGTACCTGGATCTCAAATCCAGCAATGCAAGCACTCCCAAGCAAGCCCACGATAGACCAATCCCATGCTAGTCCACCCCCATTGCAATTTCTCTCCCATGCTAGACCAAACCCCATTGAGAGTCCACCTTCATACACATTTATTCAGCCTTATACTTGTGCAAATATATTCATACATGTTCAGAAGCAAAGTCAGCTTCCAGCGCGTCCACCACGGGCTAAGCTAATATCATCACACACGCAGATGAAACAGGAGAGTGTTGGTCTTCAGGTAACTTGACATTCGTGTTCCTGTGTCCTCGCCTCTCTTCCTTGCTCGCTAAAATGTTATGTTAAATGCATCAAAGTCGGGAGAATGGCACACATACTATAATATAATATTGCTATTTTCTTTGAACTATGGACATGTTTTACCTATATGCAAATAATATAATAAAATTTAGCTATAACGATGAAGTAATGTATAGTCACGAAAAAGTATTTACGACTAGAAATATATAAAAATAGGTAACATTAATAAGTAACGATAATAGGATATATAAAATTGGGTTAAAATAATTGTGCTTGCTGGATTATGTTTTACTTATATGCAAATAATATAATAATATTTAGCTATAACGATGAACTAATGTATAGCATCGAAAAGGTATTTACGAGTAGATATATAACAGTAGGTAATAATAATAGGTAACGATAATAGGATATATAAAATTGGGTTAAAATAATTGTGCTTACTGGCATATGATTGCATGGAGAGTGCCTAGTTTCCCACGAATCTCCTCTTCTCTCTCTGGCAGGACGTTACTCAATATTCATCTGTGCAATAAGTTCCCAGATTCAGTCCATGTTCATCACGATGTTTGAGATCACTTCAATGGGTTTAAACAAGTCTGTGCATATATATATATATATATATATATATATATATATATATATATATATATATATATATATATATATATATATATATATATATATATATATATATATATATACATATATATACATATATATATGTTGAATTGCTTTGCATTTTGATGTATATATATCCATCCTTTGTCTTTCTCATTGTAAATAAAGTAGGCTTATTTTAATCAATTGAAAATTGCACCGGTATTTTATGGTCTTTTACATGTTGTTCTCCGAGAAGTGTTCTCCCAAATTATGTTCTTCGAGTTGTGTTCTCCTAATTTTGTTCTCCAAATGTTATTTTACACGTGCTTTTCTCTTGGAGTTGTTCTTTGGCTGTTGTTTACTAGGGGTTGTTCTCCAGGTTCAAGGTGTATACGGAGGTGAACAAGATGAACACCAGGTGTTCATCTCTAGAAATTGTTCTCCATGAGGCATTCTCCATTTGTTGATCTCTAGGTATTAAATCCTCCATATGTTGTTCTCTATGTGTTATTTACCAGCCATTGTTCTTCACGTGTTATTCATCAAGTAATGTTCTCCAGGTAACATTAGCAGTAATGAGATGTTGATGTCAGTGAATAATATTATGAGTACTTAGGCGTTATGAGTTAATGGGCCAAGAATCAATAACGAGTTTATTGTAGTTTATGCATTAATTTGTCTTCACTCAGAGTCAGAAATGCGTTAGTGAGCCCGTTAGTGAACTGTGGAGAACTGAAGACGTAATTGGGTAACTAGTTATACCATCTGGGTCATCAACAAGGTGATTATCCATGAACAGGATGATTTCCTAATCATCCTGTCCATGGATGAGGATAATTAGGAAATAAGTAAATGTACAATGCCGATTATTATTTGTGAGAAGTGAGAGTGTTGAGGTGGGAGCATTGTGCAGCTGTCAACGTTGTGGTGGGAGCATTGTGCAGCTGTCAACGTTGAGGTGGGAGCATTGTGCAGCTGTCAACGTCGTGGTAGAAGCATTGTGCAGCTGTCAACGTTGTGGTGGGAGCATTGTGCAGCTGTCATCGTTGAGGTGGGAGCATTGTGCAGCTGTCAACGTCGAGGTAGAAGCATTGTGCAGCTGTCAACGTCGAGGTAGAAGCATTGTGCAGCTGTCAACGTTGTGGTGGGAGCATTGTGCAACTGTCATCGTTGAGGTGGGAGCATTGTGCAGCTGTCATCGTTGAGGTGGGAGCATTGTGCAGCTGTCATCGTTGAGGTGGGAGCATTGTGCAGCTGTCAACGTCTAGGTGGGAGCATTGTGCAGCTGTCAACGTTGTGGTGGGAGCATTGTGCAGCTGTCATCGTTGAGGTGGGAGCATTGTGCAGCTGTCAACATCGAGGTGGGAGCATTGTGCAGCTGTCAACGTTGTGGTGGGAGCATTGTGCAGCTGTCATCGTTGAGGTGGGAGCATTGTGCAGCTGTCAACGTCGAGGTAGAAGCATTGTGCAGCTGTCAACGTCGAGGTAGAAGCATTGAGCAGCTGTCAAGTCACACATACATTGCTAGTTACGTTGACTAATACTCGTATATCTTGAATTTTCCTTTTCAAATCGTTTTCCTGTTTGAATAGTTGGATAACTACAACGGGAGAACAGACTCATACTGTAACTATTAATCACGCTAACAGCTCAACATTCATCATAACAGCTCAACATTCATCATAACAGCTCAACATTCATCATAACAGCTCAACATTCATCATAACAGCTCAACATTCATCATAACAGCTCAACATTCATCATAGCAGCTCAACATTCATCATAACAGCTCAACATTCATCATAACAGCTCAACATTCATCATAACAGCTCAACATTCATCATAACAGCTCAACATTCATCATAACTAAATACCATTTAAGTACGATTATTTCTATTTTAACCTCAAATAACTAGACAAATTTGAACAAGTTCCGTTACAGTGTTCTCCATGTTCTTGTATATAACAACCACAAAAATATGTGAGCCTAATTGCCCTTTTAACAACTCTGTCTGTATCAATTGTGGGATAATGGGCCCAGTCATGTGTGTAGAATTGCTTCAGCAAGCTGGCAAGATGCCCCACCTGGTCCTGTGATAACTCACCTCTTGAGTTGAGACAAGTTGCAAAGGCATGGTGATGTAGTGTATTGCTGCTCGTGTGTTGAATGTTGCATGAGTTTGCATGCTATATATCTCTCTCTGCAATGCCTGGACAATCTTATTCTCCACTTGCTGTTTCTCGAGGAGCTAAGAGTCAATACAATGAATTTTATTTGTAATTTCAACATACTTTATCAGCCCCTTATCGTGTGGATAAGGGGCTAGGAAGTGTGGATAAGGGGCTAGGAAGAGTGATAAGGGGCTAGGAAGTGTGGATAAGGGGCTAGAAAGTGCGGATATGGGGCTAGGAAGTGTGGATAAGGGGCTAGGGAGTGTGGATAAGGGGCTAGGAAGTGTGGATAAGGGGCTAGGAAGAGTGATAAGGGGCTAGGAAGTGTGGATAAGGGGCTAGGAAGAGTGATAAGGGGCTAGGAAGTGTGGATAAGGGGCTAGGAAGAGTGATAAGGGGCTAGGAAGTGTGGATACGGTGCTAGAAAGTGTGGATAAGGGGGCTAGGCAGCTTAACTCTCACCTTCGTCTCTCGGGAGTCAATAATATTAATCCTGCCATGCTCTATAACAAGCTGCCTTCGGATCTTAATTGTTAGTGCTCATTATCCCGTGTTCTGAGTCTCTACCTGTCCCAGGGATAGTGAGGGGCTGAGGTGAGAAGGAGGGAGAGGAGAAGAGGACAAGTGGAAGGGATGGAAGACAGAGGAGTAAGGGAATGTAAGAGAAGCAAGAGGACACGTCTGACACTCGAAGCCTTGTAGGAGGTCGAGGACGAGGGTTGAGTATTATCCAAGGTCGAGGGTGGACCTCAGAGTTAGTATTGATCGAATTGTTCAAGCTTGGAGTCTTGTTCCAAGTCCGAGTCTTGGGTGAAATGGAAGGGGCTATCCTCGAGTCGTGTTTCAAGTCAAGGGCGACCTTAAAGTCCTGTTCAAGGTCGTGCTTAAAATCGTGTTAAAAAGACCCAGAAAAAACGAAGAAAATGTAATGTTAGAAAAGGCACAGGTAGAGCACATGAGACAAGGGAAGGGAACTATCAGGGGGAAAAGCCAAGCCACCACGACTATATAATAGTTGGAAGGGGTCAGGATAAGGCTTTGGGATGGGACGGGGGAAAGGAATGGTGCCCAACCACTTGTGGACGGTCGGGGATTGAGCGCCGACCTGCATGAAGCGAGACCGTTGCTCTACCGTCCAGCCCAAGTGGCCTAGGACATAGAATAGATCAGGTAGACGAACAAAGAAATGTGCAGCAGACATGAACAAAAAATAGGCAGATATCTATAAAATATGACATAAAGTTATGCATGGAAAATATTTCACAGCTATTAAATGTTCTAAAATAAAGAACTGAATAGGTAGAAAAGGTGAATAATAATTTATGAGAAGAAGCAGCTCACAGAAATAGGGTAGAAATAGAAGCTCATTTGAAAAAAAAACTGGTATAAGTAGGCATAGAAGTGTAGTGTAATAGGGGCAGGTGGAGGTTGAAATGAAATAAAGTAGAGATGTAAAATAAAGCAGGCAAAGAAGCGCGGTGAAATAGGGCAGGTACAGATTTGCACTGAAAATGAGAACGCAGAGAATCGTAGCAAAATAGGGAGAGAGAAGGAAGCTACCAGACGAAGCTGCTAAGCCACCTAGAGGTGCAGTGGAACAAGAGAGGAAGAGCAGTGTAATTATAGAGGCTTAGTGTAATTTTGCAATTAGAGAATAATGGAACCAAGCAAATTTAAAAGCTTAAGGAAATAGGGCAGGCTGAGTAGTGTAGTGGAATAGGGCCTTCAAATAGGAGTGTAATAGTGCAGGCATAATAATGTACCAATTTCACTGTCAGTCATACGCAGGGCAATACACACACAGAATACAGAATACACACAGCAATACGAATACAGAATACAATACAAACACAGCGGTCATTGACCGTTGAGAGGCGGGACCAAAGAGCCAGAGCTCAACCCCCGCAAGCACAATTAGATGAGTACAATTAGGTGAGTACAGAGACAAACAGAACAAAATATAAAGAGAATGCGTCAAAGAAAACACACACACAGGCGAGCCATGCAAAATCATTCAATTGTCTGTTCCGCCGAGGGCAAGGGGCAAGGGGCAAGGGGCAAGGGGCAAGGGGGGGTAGGGAGGGGGGGGGAGGACGAACATAACACATTCCTGCCATTAGCAATGCATGTGCAGGCTGGCGTGTTATCCTGGGGGCTTCGTTCCAGGCTGGCGTGTTATCGTGCAGGCTTCGTGCCGGCCGCGTATACGCAATGTATATTCCGGCACGGGGCTTGCACCAGCCCCAAACCCGGACTCGTTACCGACCAGATCAACACGCGTCCTGATCGGGTCCCTGATCACCCTGGACCTCGACTGATAGCTTACCGAAGCACCTGTTTGGACGTCTCCAGCGATTTTCAATCATCAGCGCTGGTTTGGGGAAATAAGCGATAACCTTGTTACTTAAACCTAGTCCTCAATAATGGCTTATACTTGCATTGGGATGTATAAAGTATATTTGATTTTTTACTATTAACCCTGAACAGATTAAAATGTGATTTTTTACTGTATTGTATAAAGATATTTCTTGGATTTAAATGTTCGCTGGCGACGATTTTTGGCTCTGAATATGCGGATAGACTGACGAATTTACCACTAAATGACTGACATTTTATTTTATTATATACGTATCTTGTTGATATGAAATTTAGTACCTAAAAGAGCTCGAATGCAAGAACTACCATACAGCCCCATCTCCTGTGCCAGGTATGTCCACTACGGGCTCACCTTAGTCCGTGCTACTTGGAACATTTGGTTCCCAGTAGCTAAATATTCTGAATCTACAATAAACAAGAACTAAATTGTTTTGGAAACTCCGTAGGTCTTATACCGTGATGATTGCTATAAACAGGAGTATATCCGGTTAATACGCTTTCAGCATTTTAACCCACGGTTTAAATCTATCTAATTCATTAATCCAAATGGAATAAGCGATAGCTTTGAACATTGAGTGTTGGCTCTATCATGATGAACTTCAATTGCACATAATATGCAAGATATATCCTCTGATATTCGTTAAAGCTTTTAGGGAATCTTTGAATTCCTCTTTTAAGTTCACTTTCACCAATGGTTCTCTGCAAGTAATTTCTTGATCTGATATCATAATTCCCCTCAGTGTATATGTATTTACCACTTAGATTAAAGTCTCGTCTGTGTTATGGATACATTGCGTGATTGCATAACCACATTCTTGGTGAATACAAAATACATTCATCACATTCAAAATCATATTGAAGTTGCGTTCCTGGTTTTGTGTATCGTAAATGCTTCAAGTCGATAGGTATTCTCCTTCAACTCAGGTCTGTGGGGGTGTTGGCTGAAGCAGTATTCAATTTATCTAATAAAAGGGCTAATCCCTAGAAACACAAACCGAAACTGTCTCTATTTTCCGCTTGTTACAACTTGTAATAAAGTTGTTACATCTTGGCTTAACGTGTTTATGACGTATTAGAACGTTGTTACAACTTGCTATATTGGTTGTTATAACTGGTTAGGTGTTAAAACGTATTCGAACGTTGTACCAACGTCGTAGTTTCGGTGTGTATTTGGCGGGATGATGCTTGGTTTGTGTTTGGTCATTGGTAATAGAATGCTTGCTTTCAAAATAGGAGTAAAATGAATTACACAAACACACACACACACACACACACACACACACACACACACACACAGAAAGATAGAAGTGAGGTGTGAAAGAAAGCCAAATAGAAATCCACATATAAAGAAAGTCACATAGAAGGCGAAAGAGGTGTGTGTGAAGAACTCAACAAGAGGTCCCAGGAAGTCTTCACAATAGAACAAGGTAAGGTCACTGCGCTAGGAGAGGGGGCAGTAAACCAGGCGGCCTTGGAAGTGTTTGAAACTACGAGAGATAAGATCAAGAGAGACCTGCTGGATCTTGATGTGAGAAAGGCTGTTGGTCTAGACGGGATCTCACCATGGGTACTGAAAGAGTGTGCAGTGGCACTATGCTTGCCACTCTACATAGTGTATAGTAAGTCACTGGAGACGGGAGACCTACCAGAAATATGGAAGACGGCGAATGTGGTCTGGAAAGAGAGAGAGAGAAAGACCCAGAAAGAGAGAGAGACAGACCCAAAGAGAGAGAGAGACAGACCCAAAGAGAGAGAGAGAGACAAACCCAAAGAGAGAGAGAGACAGACCTAAAGAGAGAGAGAAAGACCCAGAAAGAGAGAGAGACAGACCCAAAGAGAGAGAGACAGACCCAAAGGGAGACAGGACCCAAAGACCCAATATACAAAAAGGGCGACAGACAACAGGCACTGAACTACAGGCCAGTGACCTTAACTTTAAGAGTAGCATCTTAAAATTACATAAAATTTAAGGACATTCGACAAAAAATAGACAAGTCAGAGATTTTTGGACAGTCTGTATATTATTGTATTATTAGAAAGTCTTTAGCAAAGAAATCCGTAAGAGACTAATATATATCTTGGAGAAGCAGGCAGCTTCTGCACTTGAAGCCTCTTGGGTACACCACTGGAAGCCTCAGACACACCACTGGAAGCCTCAGACACACCACTGGAAGCCTCATACACACCACTGGAAGCCCCAGACACCACTGGAAGCCTCAGACACACCACTGGAAGCCCCAGACACACCACTGGAAGCCTCAGACACACCACTGGAAGCCTCAGACACACCACTGGAAGCCTCAGACACACCACTGGAAGCCTCAGACACACCACTGGAAGCACCAGACACACCACTGGAAGCCTCAGACACACCACTGGAAGCCTCAGACACACCACTGGAAGCCTCAGACACACCACTGGATGCCTCAGACACACCACTGGAAGCCTCATACACACCACTGGAAGCCCCAGACACCACTGGAAGCCTCAGACACACCACTGGAAGCCTCAGACACACCACTGGAAGCCTCAGACACACCACTGGAAGCCTCAGACACACCACTGGAAGCCTCAGACACCACTGGAAGCCCCAAGTACACCACTGGAAGCCTCAAGTACACCACTGGAAGCCCCAGGTACACCACTGGAAGCCTCAGACACACCACTGGAAGCCTCAGACACACCACTGGAAGCCTCAGACACCACTGGAAGCCCCAGGTACACCACTGGAAGCCTCAAGTACACCACTGGAAGCCTCAGGCACACCACTGGAAGCCTCAGACACACCACTGGAAGCCTCAGACACACCACTGGAAGCCTCAGACACACCACTGGAAGCCTCAGACACCACTGGAAGCCCCAAGTACACCACTGAAAGCCCCAAGTACACCACTGGAAGCCTCAGACACACCACTGGAAGCCTCAGACACACCACTGGAAGCCTCAGACACCACTGGAAGCCCCAAGTACACCACTGAAAGCCCCAAGTACACCACTGGAAGCCTCAGACACACCACTGGAAACCTCAGACACACCACTGGAAGCCTCAGACACCACTGGAAGCCCCAAGTACACCACTGAAAGCCCCAAGTACACCACTGGAAGCCTCAGACACACCACTGGAAGCCTCAGACACACCACTGGAAGCCTCAGACACCACTGGAAGCCCCAGGTACACCACTGGAAGCCCCAAGTACACCACTGAAAGCCCCAAGTACACCACTGGAAGCCTCAGACACCACTGGAAGCCCCAGGTACACCACTGGAAGCCCCAAGTACACCACTGGAAGCCTCAGACACACCACTGGAAACCTCAGACACACCACTGGAAGCCTCAGACACCACTGGAAGCCCCAAGTACACCACTGAAAGCCCCAAGTACACCACTGGAAGCCTCAGACACACCACTGGAAGCCTCAGACACACCACTGGAAGCCTCAGACACCACTGGAAGCCCCAGGTACACCACTGGAAGCCCCAAGTACACCACTGAAAGCCCCAAGTACACCACTGGAAGCCTCAGACACCACTGGAAGCCCCAGGTACACCACTGGAAGCACCAACTACACCACTGAAAGCCCCAAGTACACCACTGGAAGCCTCAGACACCACTGGAAGCCCCAGGTACACCACTGGAAGCCTGTTGAGTACAGCAAGCCAGAGAATGTGAGGGAGGCTGCGGGAACCAATATCTCCCTCATTATACGGGGCTGTGGTCGACCAGGTAATTCTCTTGGTAATAGTGTCGATAAGGCTTCTTCCCCCATACGGGCCGGTGAGACGCCGTGCTCTGGGTACGGGGAGAGA